>NC_137696.1:113639718-113662218 GCF_964034855.1 Anser brachyrhynchus | reverse complement strand
AGCAGTTACATTATTTCTGAAATCTGTTGACAAAAGCATCCTTCACACCTCAGTGTTAATTCAGCAGAACTTTTTTCAACCTGTGACTTATTGTTTCAGTAAAAGTAAGAACTCAGACTCAGATTGGCACCTTAAAAATGTACCAGACTGTCATCACAATACAACTATGTTGTATATCTTTCTGCTGATATACTGATGAGGACTTATATTTTACAAAAAAAAAAAAAAAAAGTGGCGAAAGTGTTCATATTTTCAAAACCAAGATTTGATGATAATGTCGCTAGTTTGGTTTGTCATGATTTTTTGCTGTTGCAAAACAACATTCCTTGTGGTTCTGGTATTGGTTAATATTGAAAAATAATATCATTACAAAAGAAAGGAAAAATGTAACTAAAAGTGCTGAGAAACACTGTCCAAATCTTAAATAAATATATATACTTATTTATTTTTAAAATATTATTTTTTTTTCTTTAAGTGGACTGGGATTTTATCAGTGATACATTAATCTACCTCACTTACTACCCTGCTCCAACCATCTGCAACTGCTTTCCTTCTTGTAAAACTAGGTCCTGAACTGTTCCATTAAAAATGAAAATGCTGTTTTACAAATGCAAAAGCATAACTCAAAATCTTGCAAGAGCACTCCTTAAACATAAATATTAGAACTCTGAATAATACAAATATATAAACATATTTATATATCTAAAATTGTATAATAAGCCATACATTTATAAAATGCTGAAAATGAATTAAGTTTCATATCAGTGAAACACAGATTTGGATCTGCTTTCTTTGGCTTAGTCAATTTTTTAATGTTTGACTTGATAGTAACTAACACCACTGAAATAAGCATAGCAAATGAAATAGAGAAAAGTATCCCTTCTGAATTGTCTTTATGTGTTTGCTTTAATCAAAGAACATTTTCTTATGTAGATGTCAGATTGGCATTTTTTTTTTCCTGTATAATGCTCTGGCTTAAAGTAGTCTCACTTTAAATACAATATTTAGTGAAAGAGCTAGCTGTTTCCTCGCTTCTCACTTTGGAGTTTTCATTCACAGGCACTGTGGCATTTATAAAAAGTAAACTAAAATTCATTGGAGTTTTACATCAAAATTAGTACTCAAACATGTTTACAAACTTCATGTTCAAATGTTCAAACTGATAGACTGCAAGCTATAGGAGTAAATCCAGTCCTTCCTGTCCTTCAGAAGTATATCTAATCCTGACTGCAAAATTCCTGTGTCCATTGAAGACCACATCCTGAAGCTGCCTATCTTTCTGGAAGCTTTTCTTTACTCTTTGATAGGACTTTGTCAGGAATCTCTGGATGAAGTCCTCTGGTCTGTTCAATACAAGAAGTTAGATGAGAAGACCAATCTTCCTCTTAAAAGCCACAATGGTTTCAGTCTGAAAGCACGTTACACTTAAGTTTTTTTAAAGAATGTTGGCTTTGAAATGGAAAATCAAAAACCTCATTCCCCTTACACCCACTTTCCCTAGCATTTAAACAAGCTTATTTGAGTTTCAGAAAAAGTCTGGGGTTATTTGATGCTTTGGGAAAAAAAAAAAAAAAAAAAAAAAAAGTGGTTCATCCTTAGTTTATTTGTGACGTAAGTATAGTCTCCTAATAGTGAAAATGAAGACCTTATATTTTGGTGTTCTCTTCCCAAAGTTAATGAGTGAAATGAATACAGAGCTTCTCAGAGCTCAATAGAGAATAGCTCCTACATTAAACGAATACTGTGGATAACAGGGAACGAGCTCTCTTAATGTGTTACAATGACAGAAGAGTTAGGGACTTAGCCATGTTTCATTGTGGATTCTCCACCAGGATTAGAGAACTTTGTTCCTTTAATTAATACAAGGCAAAACTTTTACACCATGGCTTCTCATCCTCTTCTGTCCTTCTTTATTTCTTTTTAACATTAGTTCTTTAACAAATCCCTCTTTTCAGGGACCAAAAGCTGATATGTTCTGGGGAAATGCCAGCAAGATGTTAAAGATTGGCACAACTAGCTACTGTCATTCTATCAAGACAATAGGATTTGAGCGAAAGGGGTAGAGTTCTCCATGCAGAATTTAGCTGCTTAATCCTCTCTTGTGGGCTGGCACAAAATCAACAAAAGAAAGAAACCAAATTACCCAGCTCTGCTTTGGCAGATTTAGCCACTGTCAGCAGGCCAGAAGTTAATTCCCTCATATTCTTGTTTGCCACCAACTACGGCAGGCCTTGCTGAGCCAGGTTTCCTGTGTAAATCTGTCAGCTGAAATGATGCACAGCATGAAGAAGGAGAGAAAAGACATGCAAAGAGTGTGGTCCTTTCGCCAAATCAAGTCCCCAGAAGTCAAGGACTGGCACAGGATCTACCTCTTTGCCTTCAGCCTGAGTGACATTTTTGACACAAGATGAGAAGGATTTATAGATTCTTAAACTGCCATCGCACACACACACACACTTCCTTGCCAATAAGTAAGGATTGTTGTTACATTAAGCTCTGTGTGTGGGAGCCTGTTTCCCTTCTGGCAACCAGCACAAGCTTCCAGCTGCTTAGCATCTTTTTGAGACTCAACAGTGTATAGGGTATGATATGTTAATAATGAGGACTATATAGTCATCAATGCCAGTAAAATTGCAGGAAGGGTAGGGAATGCATCACCAGTTTGTTCTGTCACAAATACTTACTGACTAAGTCATAGTGTATGGTGCCCAAACTAAGCTCTTGGGGGGATAATGTGACATAGGAGGATCAGGCTGTTGCATGTCATTCATTATTTTCCTCTTTCCATAGAAATCAAGTAACAGCACTACTGTGAGTTGAGGTGAGTTGCGTGCAAAATATTTGCAGCAACATACAAAAAAATCTTGACTCACAAAGCTTTTGGGGTCTCGCTATGAACCCCAAAATGGATGTTGATTTGTGAAATTTTTCACTTAGGAATGTTTCTTTTAAAGCAAAGATAGTCTCAAAGAATATTAGGAAGAAAAGCACAATCTGCTTCCAAAGGAAAGAATATAGAACACTTTATAAAAGGTATTGGATTCCACTTGAAAATCGCAAAGGCCCAGGGATTCCACATGTTCTTAGTGTGAAAATGGACATTTTCTTAAAGTGCTTAATGAAACATGTTTGACATAATGAGTAATCCTGCAAAAATGTCGATCTGAGTGTGAAATTCTCAAAAAGAGAAATTATCTGTTAGCAGTTCTCATTGCCTTTTTTCTGTACTGGAAGTAGTTTCCACTACACTCGACCAGTATTTGGCACATATTTTGTACTATAATAATAGCATATATCTGTAATGTAAGCAGTATAATTCAGTGTGTTTTGTTTAAGTTCTAATTACTTCTGTTTCAGGCTAAATAATTGCTAAATTATTGTACAGCAAAATTGGAAAGAATAAAAAAAGATATTTGTGTGTGTTGAGACAAATTTTTAGATATATCACAAACATATCTACTAATTGTAACAATTGGATGAAGTGAAAGGATAGATAGAACAATGTTTTATCAATATCAGTGCTCCTTTCTTGACTTGAGCAAGCTACTTCTAGCTACAATCATAACACAGGTCTGGCATAAGTGCCAGACTTGGTAATTATGGCTACTGAACCTAAGTATTAACAGACAATTTAGTTCCATTCATGTATGCCAAACCTTGATACAATAAATGGAGAAAAGTCATTTCAATTCCTAAATTAAACAGGCAGAAGACTAGCACAAATAAAGAGTCTCTCATCTATTTTGTTATTTCTAGCTATAACCCAAGACAGATGTTCATGTTAATAAAAACACTATGGAAATGTTTAGTGGAAAATTACCAACACTCCCAAACAGGTTAACCTGGATAAAACCCAGGATGCTATCTAACAGAGACAAGTGCAAGATGACGTACTTAAGAGGAAATAATCAACTGCATAAATACAGGTTAGGGAATATTTAACAGATGAGGTTCCAGTTCTGTAGAAAAGGATGCAATTTATCACTGGTCATGTCATATTTTTTCATAACAGCCTTTCAGCACCAAAGATGGATTTTGAAGGAAGTTTAAAATAGAGGAAAAGGTGCTAGATCCTACTTTGGTCTCAGTTCTAAATCTAAACACTTAATTGAGACACCTGACCTAAGAGTGAAAACACTAGACGCTTGCTCTGTAGCTAACGGAGAAAAATCAGCACTTCCAGAAGGCCAAAATATTTTTAATCTGACTTGGAGATCTTCCCTAGGCATCTCACTAAAGTGACTAAATTTTCATGGAATGAATCCAGGTCTAAGTGTCTATGGAAACTGATTTTTAGAAAGCATGTGCCCTTGTCAGGCTAAGTGATTTAGGCATATTTTTGATCTGTGCTTCTGAATTTACATGCCAGCAAACCACCACGGCAGGCATTTTCAAGACATTGGACACATTTACCTCATGTCTATGAGTGCAAATGAGTGTCCATGATGGAAGACAGTAAGCCAACTTTGGAGTGAGAAAATATCAGGCTGCAGTGTTGCAGTGCTCTACCTGCTCTACCGGGAGAGCTTATTAAGTAAAGAGCCTGAAATTGCACAGCTTTCCCAATAGCATAGGTGACACTTTTCTGTGCCTGGCAGAAGGCTAGTTATATATTGCTAGAGAGATGCTTTCCCAAACATGTCTATTGCTCTTTGCTACCTGATATAGACATACTTAACACCTTGAGATCTAGTCCAAAGTGTAGCCAACATGATTCCACTCTACAGAAAATATTATGGCAGTCCGTTGAGCCTTGTATCTGCGGACATTCTTGTACAGCTCACTCAGCTGAGATTCACACTTAACAAACACCTGGGGAGGTGGAAATTTCTTTTGGACATTTTATTTTAAGATTGACCCAGATTAGAAAATGCTTCAGAAAAGCAAAGCAAATCTTGTTCTCTGTAGACATGCCTGCATTCTTATGGGATAGTCAATAGGAGTACATGGGTATAACTGAGAGCAAGTTTTGGCTCACATAGTTTGAAATCTATTTGAACTCTTAAAAAAAAATAAATTTTAAAAAGGATTTCCTTCCTGTCAGCAAAAAGCCACAGACATCAGAGGAACAGATTCAACCACATGTGTGTTTCTTTTCATGCTTCCTAATCAGATGTAACGATTGCTCACTATGTATAGATAGTTTTTTTTTCAAGGATGTGCATTCCTGAGTCTTAAGGGCTTGCCAAGTGTAAAAGCAAACAGAACAATCTATACATGAGGTGATGTATGCCTTTAGGCTTTCCTGACTGCAGCAGGACTAGGGGAATCTAACAGAGTTCCTCTTCCATCCTGGCTGTTGTAAAGTTCTCAAGAGAAACCACAACTGGCCTCTGTCCAGTAATCATCCTTTTATTGGGTTGAAAAGTTACTTCTCTGAGAGTGAAGAAGAACAACAGCTGAAGGAAATGCACTTACAGGGACTGTAAATAGTTCTATAGAAATCCTAACAAAGGTGTCACAGTGTACGACTTAATCCACTACGGATAATGCTATCATTGACAGTGATTCTTCAGTCTGTGATGGGGAAGAAGGGGAGGAAGGAAAATATATATTAATAAACTGAAGTGCTGAGGAATTCTCAGAATTTTTACATAATAAACTCTTAACCAGGGTCCATTTTTTGTAGGTCTGCCTATACTACAGACACCACAACTTTCACAGATGTAGCTGAGCTAGTGCAGGTATTTTCACAGAGATGTAACAGTAATGCAAAGCTCAGTAGGAATGAACAGGTTAAATTTTCATCTCATTTCTAAAGTAAATTTTGCATCTGTATGAAGCTCTATGTTATTACAGCTAGACTGAAAGCATTACTCAAAGTAGGTCATTAAAACCTTACTTAATTAATTATGTCTACATGGTCTGTCATGATTACATACCCTATACACCTCCATATCCTAATGCTGTGCCTTTATACAATGTGTAGCTTTTCTTTGTTTTCTTGAGAAATCTATAGAAACACATAGAATCACTACTGACCTGAGAGTTAGGAGAGCTGGATTTATTTGCATTTTTTTTATTCATCTGTGATCTTAAATATGTCATTTCCCTCTGTCTTTTCTCTGCAACTATTTTTGAAGAGGGAAGGTTTGTGCAGACAGTTTCCCCGAAAACATTTGCTCAGTGCCTAATAAATTGGTCTGGATCTTGGTGACTTTAAATCAGCTTTTCCAGTTTAACTCTTATTTTTGGCCTGGACTGTGCACATTGTTTACCTCCTGTGCATATGCACCAAACTTGCATAAAGAAATTGTTTACATTCAGGACAATGATTAATGTCGAAACCGATATTCATAGACTTCTATGAATCATAGAATCATAGAATGGTTTAGGTTAGATGGACCTCTTAAAGATCATCTAGTTCCAAACCCCCTGCAACGGGCAGGGACAACTCCCACCCGACCAGGTTGCTCAAAGCCCCATCCAACCTGGCCTTGGAACACTTCCATTGATGGGGCATCCACAGCTTCTCTGGGCAACCTGTTCCAGTGTCTCACCACCCTCTGAGTAAAAAAATTCTTCTGAATAGCTACTCTAATCTACCCTCTTTTAGTTTAAAAACATTACCCCTTGTACTATCACTACATTCCCTATTAAAAAGAGTCCTCTTCCACTTTCCTGTAGGCCCCCTTTAGGTACTGGAAGGTCTACCTGGAACCTTCTCTTCCCCACGTTGAACAACCCCAACTCCCTCAGCCTGACTTCATAGGAGAGGTGCTCCAGCACTCGGATCATCCTCATGGCCCTTCTCTGGACTCGTTCTAATATGCCCACGTACTTCTTGTGCTGGGAGCCCCAGAGCTAAACAGAGTACTCCAGGTGCAGTCTCACAATAGCAGAGTAGAGGGGGAGAATCACCTCCCTCATCCTGCTGACCACGCTGCTTTTGATGCAGCCTAGGATACGGTTGACTTTCTGGGCTGCTGGCTCATGTTGAGCTTCTCATCAACCAACACTCCCAGGTCCTCCTCATCAGGGCTGTTCTCAATCAATTCTCCACTCAGTATTTGTGTTTGGGATTGCCTTGACCTGTGTGCAGGATCTTGCACTTGGCCTTGCTGAACTTCATGAAGTTCACACAGGCACACCTCTCAGGCTTGTCAAGGTCCCTCTGGATGACACTCCTTTCCTCCAGTGTGTTGACCACACCATAGAGCTTGGTGTTATCAGCAAACTTGCTGAGGGTGCACTCAATCTTACTATTCATATCACCAACAAAATGTTAAACGGTGACGGTCCCAATACCAACCTCTGAAGAACACCATCCGTTACTGATCTCCATTTGGCCATTAAGCCATTGACCATAACTCTTTGAGTGTAATCATCCATCCAATTCATTAGTCATGACCTCTACATCAGAAATCACTACTGTAGTATAAATAATTTTCTTCAAAGTTATGGGAAAATGTTTCTTATGATTAATATTAGGTTACGCTTTTTAATTCATGCTTTAGCTTGAGTGTCTCTGTAGCTCCTTTCATTACAAATAATGAAGAGTGAGTCATGATAGACAGCCAAAATGACATCAGGTGTCTGAAATGAGAAGACTAAGTTTGTGACATCAGTAAGATTTTTCTCTGCTTTTGATTTTGAAAACATATGAAGACAGCACTTCAGGAACATCAATTCCATTCTTCTTTTAAAAGGATATGAAAACTGTCTCGTCTAAATATTTGACTCAGCAAAACTAGGTAAGGGAAAAATGTTATAATTTGTAGCTGTGCTTGTCTGTTCTGGAGGATAAACAGATACAGAAAACCCAGATTAGCAGGAAGAGTTATTTTCACCAAGAAACAAGAAAAAAAAAATCTTAAGGTCAAAGAAACTCAAATTCAGTACCAGTTCACTGTACTGAACTGTAAACTCTCTTGGTTTTGAGCAGTGAATCCTGCCTTGTCCTCATGTGTTGGTTAGCTTTGTAGAGATTTCTGGAAGTCACTGAAATACCAATTGTTTAAATAAGCAAAATGAACTTGGTTCCCAAATTTATGCCTTCCAACACTGTACTGATTTCCTAAAGAGCACACACTACAAATATGTGTCTATCTAATACAACCGCGCCATCCTATTGAACAAAATGTACCCATGACTGTTCTTGGCTTTAGAGGCCAACTGGCACGGAGTGGTCTGTGTACATAGCAGTAAATTCCACTAGCAGCCAAACTGCCCTTTGGGAACAGTTTCTGCCCATATTAAATCCCAAAACTTGCCCAGGAATTTTTGGGGAGACCATTAGCTAGCTGAGGTCAAAATCATACCAGGGACAATTTTGACTGCTTCACAGTCTAGATCATTGAGTACTAACACTCAGGAACATTCCTTGGCAGTGTTTAATTTATGAGCATGTATGTAGCCTGGGAGGAGTACAGCTTATCTGAGATTTCTTTATAGAGAAAATGAAATAGGTATGTTTATAGTGCAATTCATCTTTGACTTCAGAATATGGTCACGTAAAACAGGTCAAATGAATCAAGCCCTGAAGATGTCCGTTTTTTTCCATCATCTGTAAAGTGAACCTAGAGAGACTTACTAAGATATATAACAGTAAATTATAGGCATATAAAGGGATGAATGCTTCTTATATAATTAGAACAACTGGTTAGTGATGCACAGCTAGCAAGCATTTTTACTTTTCCAGTATGTGAGGCTACTAATTTGGATAGCAGTTTCTTTCAGGTACAGAAGCCAGATCCCTGCATATTTTTTCAGATATCAAAATGCTTCTGTGTAAATAAATTTGTCCTTTTTTATGTGCACTGTACAGGTTTTTCAGGAATCTGAAACAAGTATTTTTCTTGCAATTTTGTTATGAAATAGACACGTTGCAGTAAGAACTTTCATGATGATGAGCTAGAGTAGAAAAGTAGGAACATAATAAGATCAGAAAAGCACTTTTATGTTATTAAGAACAGTCCACTCCAGTACAAATCACAGACATTGCAAAATCCCTTTCCAAATGTTTACCTGTATGAATAGATCTTTGTTCTTTTATGCTTACTGAAAGATTGAGTCGAATAACTTCACTTCTCTGATGCTTACAAAGCTTATTCCAACTTTCAGTCTAAAGCCATGCTTGACTAGCCTGTCTTTAGTTGTTCTTCTACCAACTTTGCCATTTATCTTAAATAAGCACTTTTCTTCCCTGCCGTTTGCTCCATGGCATACTGGTGAGAAAAATCACACCATCTCTCAGTCTTCATTTTAGTAAATTATACCAATAACAGTCTTCTGGTCTATGACGTGTGTTTTTTATGCTTTCTATGTGTCCGTTCCAGTTTAAATTAGACTTTCTTGAGCAAGGTTTTAAGAAACAAAAAAAATAAATTTAAAAAAAAAAAACACCTACAGTTAAAAATTCTTTAATTCCTTGCAAAATTATTTGTTTCTTTTTTCTTTTACCTGGAAATAAGCCATCAAATGCATCCATTGTCATTTACCTTTTCAACAAACATATCACACTGAGTCTGGAGGTTATCTTGGTGCTTATTCTGTTCCTTTATTTGAACATAATGAGATCCTTGATTTTTTCTCACATCTGAGGTGTGATTGTTTCCATCTTGTTAACAATATATGAGGGCCTTTGTCCTATGTCCAGATTCTTCATGATTTTTGAGACCTGAGTCAAAAAAAAATCATATTATTTTGAGCAATTTTTTCTTATCCTTTGTCACAATCTCCTACTGAGCAACAGAAGTTTAGTTCTTTCTAAGGTATTTCTACATTGCTTTCCTGTCTGCAAGGTTTAACTCATCTTCTGTTTAGCCAAATCTCTTGCTTTTAATTATTTCTCAGACATAGGTTTGGTTTATTTACTAGTTTGTCATTCTTTATGGTTTCTTTACTTAATCCTAATATTATTTTTGGAAGTGGTCATTCATACATAGATTAATCAGCTTTTCTTTGGAAGTTGTTTCTTTCGCTTGAGAAAAAATATCAAGGTAATTTTCAATGTGATTTTTAAGGATTTCCCTTCCTTTCTTCCCATTACTTTCAAAGAGTTCTCAGTCAATCTGAATGTGAGTAGAAAGCTATAAAATTTGTTTCATTCCTGAGTGTCCTGTTCTAAAACTAAAAATGTTAGTTACTGACTTACTTTTGCTTACCTGTTAACACAAGTTAAATCAAGTAAGTTCATGAAGGCTTTACCTAAGTTTTGTTTTGTTTTGTTTTGTTTTTCTATATCTAATGGACTGCTACAAACGGTGAGATAAAATTGAACCCTTTTGGGTTTGATAACACTTTGGAAAAGTGCTATATTGGCTGTTGCAACCATATAATTATTAGTAGAATCTGTTTTCTAACCCTTATCTGTGAAGTAAAATACCATAACAGCTTACTTTTTACTAGTATTTATCTTCCTGACAGTCATAAATCTGTTCCGATACAAATCTCACCTTGGGAGACTATACCATCACTGTAGTAACAACAACATTTCCTTACATTCAAGAAAAATCTTTCAAACCTGAGATATTTTAACATAAACACTTAAGGTTCTGTGAACAGGCATACTTCTATAAAACTGTTTCATCAAAAATTTTTCAAACCGCTCCACACACATCCCCCAGATATATCAGCTTTAACTGAGCACAGATCTCACAAACAACCAGACAAGTTACCAAACAACTGAGAAACAAATTAATCTGAAACAAAGACTTGTTCCTCCTTCCTAAGAACACATCTCATGATAATTCCAGTGCTTTCTGTTCTCTGTTTTTTGGTTCCTATAAATTGTCTGAAACACTAGGTAAAGAAGGAAACTATGTCTGACCTAATCTAGTAGGTTGCATCCTTGCATATTGCAGGGGGATTGGAACTAGGTGGTCTTTAAGGTCGCTTCAAACCCAAACGATTCTAAGATTCTATGAAAATATTAATAGAAGTTTATTTGCCAGGACTGGTGATAGTCAGACAACAGTTTAACACATGCAAATAGTTCTGCTAAAGTGATCTAAAGTTGGTGTGTGTATATAAATGTATGTGTACACACAAACACATATATACATTTGTATATAAATGACACAGAGTCAGGAGTTACAAGTTTGAATGAAGCAATGGGTTAATTCACCAGTATTTTTCCCAGTACTAAATCAATAAGCCTGCAAGATGTGACATGACTTGATATGAGAAGCACGACCTTATTGGCTAGCTCTATAAATAAGAGATGTAAGTAGCAGTCCCTGGTATCAAGACCCTTTGATATTAATTATTTTGTGCCTATGCTGCTTAGAACCAGTTCCTTCAAATCCATAACCACTTCTTTCAATGCCACAGTCATGAATCCATTTCTACACATTTAGAATCTGGATTTCATGTGATTCCTTTTACACTAAGACATAATTATGATTTTCTTTCATTTTCTAGGTCAAAATGTCCAAAATAATGGAAAAGTTCTTCAGCAGCTGACAAAACAGTGTTTTCATGTCATGAAAAATAAGATACGTGTTGTACTGTCTGGGGTGACATATAAGGGCATGGGGGTGACATATAAAGGCATGAGATTGCTTGGAGATTTCAAATATTACCAGAAAAATGCAGAATGACTGTGCAATAAAGAAAGAGTAAAACCTGGGTCAGGTTCACACATATTGCATTTTAATTTAAGAATCCTTCTTTAAGTTTCTGAAACCCTTTGCATGCTTGAATCAGTCAAAATCAGAATAGAAACAAACAAACAAAAACCACTCAAGCAGTGTAAACTACCAAGGCTAGAAGATCTGAGCCTGTGCACAGATGTTGTTGTTTACTAAAGTAGACCCTTGGGTCTCTGGTAGCTCAGATGCTTCTACATCCCATTCCCTTTCATTAAGCATCTCACTACTCTTTGTGAAGCAGACTTATCCTGTGTATTTTAAAGCTGTAAGACTCAGTCTAATCTGAATCCAGAGTCTAAAGCGTCTAACTATTTTGGGGCTGGAATAAATGTGTCAATTTAGGCACATTTTTGCTTAAATCAATGAGTCCACACTTAGTTCTAAACCAGCAATACCCCTGTGGAAGTGGTCTCTGTATCACAGATTATTCTGACACATTTCACTTTTTTTTTCTTTTAATATTCTTCTAAAGTCTTTGTAGACAGAAATACATTTCAGCTGTTAACAGACAATAAACAAATGCAATGCTATATTCTACAATTACATGAGAAATAATTTTTTAAAAGTCATGTTAACTGGGAGAAGTTCCTGATGACTGGAAGAATACAAATGTCCTTCCTGTCTTCTAGAGAGACAAAAAGGAGGATTTGGAGATCAGCAAGCTTCAGTCTTAGGAAATCTACAGAAAGTTGTTGAAGTAAATAATTCTGAAGACAGTTTCCAAGCGTATAAATAACTAGAATATTATCAACACTTTTTTTTTTTTTTTTTTTTTTTTTTTTTTTTTTTTACTGTGAGGGGGATCAAAGGTGGGAACAGGTCACTTAGAGAGTCTGGAAAGTCTCTATTATTGGAGATGTTCAAAACCTAACTGGACATGTCTGAACAGCCTGCTCTACCTGTCACTCTTTTGAGAAGTGTGGTTGGATTTGATGATCTCCATAGGTCCCTTCTGACTATTCTATGATTCTTTGATTCAAAATCAAGTGAGAGAGGGAGAATAAAAATCACACAAGAAATGCTGCACCACTTAGCGCTGGCAGAAATTATTTTGTATTTATTTTTCCTCAGAGTAAAAATGGACCAATCCAGAGCACAAATACAGGCAAATTACTCAGTAGGAATACGAATCAATATGCCACTGATTATAATAAATTCTTACTTCAAGTAAGAGATCTCATCGCAAAGAGTATCAGTTTATACTTCCCTTAAGTGTTTCCTTGACAAGCAGGAAACTACAGGTCAAGGTCTTGAGCAACCTAATACAACTTCAAGGTTGACCTTACTTTGAGAAGGGCATTGGTCCAAAATACTTCCAGAGGTTCCTTCCAAATGAAATTATTCTTTACATTTATGATATGATGCCATTAAGCAATACTATAGGCATAAATGGGGTATATAATTTTCACCACTGTATGACCGGTTCCAGTCCAACACAAGCTAATGCCGCATGAAGGATTCTGACAAATAATAATTGTTTTGTGGTTTAAGACTTGAAGATGTTGCTTTCTTTGATTGCTTTTTTGTTTTGTTTTGTGGTTTTTTTTTGTTTGCTTGTTTTGCCATATCTGTTTCAGATGATAGAAATTCAGCAAGTCTTATGGAAGCTGCACCACAATAAAATTACAGCTTTTGGTATTTGTACTGTAAAATCATAGTGGAGTTCACAAGCATAAGCCTGATTAAAGTCTGAATTTTGCCCTTATTCAAGCCTGGGGCATACTGAATAGGTCTTGCGCCTTTTCCAGGTGTATAATTCCTGAACATTGTATGGAAACCTCCAAATCCTATTTGTATTTACAATATTTTATCACAGTATTAGCTTATTCATTGAGGAGTTTTGTGAATTTAGAGGTAGAAATTGTTGTTCTCCTTAATACATTAACTATATTTTTAAACAGATCTATGACTGCAAGGCACCCTCTGGAATAGTTTACATGTGTATTTCAAATACCACATATATGATTTTGGGAAGATGAGGACTATATTCTAATCTTGGTTATGAAGCCATAAATCCAAACAAATACTTAATTGAATTGTTGGATATATTTTGGGGTGAGAGAGAGAGAATTTAATTTGAAAATTTTTGTTGTTTTTAAGATTAAAAACGAAACAACAACACCCTCCCCACCCCAACCAAAACCACAAGCACACACACAAAAAAAGAACTCCATCCTGGTAAAATTACTGGTATGTTGTTAAATCATAGTTTATCATTTATCTCTTTCTAAAGATTAGTAAAATCAAGCCAGCTTCCTTGAGTTAGGGAACAAATTAAATTTTAATTCTTGCACTGCTAGAAGTTGCTTTTTCTTTTACTTATTTCTGTTACAATTCTTATGATCATCCACTCTGTATATCTGAGATCTGAATAATGAATCAGGCTGTGATTCTTTCTTTTCTTTTCTTTCTTTCTTTCTTTCTTTCTTTCTTTCTTTCTTTCTTTCTCTCTCTCTCTCTCTCTCTCTCTCTTTCTCTCTTTCTTTTTCTCTCTTTTTCTCTTTCTTTCTCTCTTTCTTCTCAGTTAAGGTTGCAATTTTTGTGAGAAGAAACTGCATTAATGAACAGCATGATAAATGATTGTATATGACTACTCTGGGATTTTTTTGTGTGTGTGTTTGGGTTTTTTTTAGGCAGCAGAATAGCTTTTGTAGCAAAGATGCCAAAAATAAGCCCATGGAAACATCTTGAGCAGTAAGT
Organism: Anser brachyrhynchus; assembly: GCF_964034855.1. Taxonomy (NCBI): domain Eukaryota; kingdom Metazoa; phylum Chordata; class Aves; order Anseriformes; family Anatidae; genus Anser; species Anser brachyrhynchus. Next base: position 113,647,924 of record NC_137696.1, on the reverse strand, counting down.
ACACTGAAGATCTCCCAAGACCAGGAGGTGAAGATTCACAAGACAGGTCAGAGGCATAAGCTCTTCCTGATTTTGAATGTCAGAAAGGTGAACTAAGGTGAGTAAGAATATCAGAGACAGCAAGCTTCTTTCAGACACTCCAGATACACCTCTACCAGTAAATGAAATGGTGTCAGGGCCCAGGTATCAGAATTTGCTAGTTTATATTTTTACATTTGTAGGACGGTCCCCAGCAAGGTTTTGGCCTAGGCAAGCTATCACTTTCTCAGTGCACAGTTCAGAAACTATCACAGGCCAGGAACCATTCCCAAAACACAATATGGACTTATGGTGGCAAAAGTTGTTTAACACTGAACACATGATCAGATAACTTCCGCTGACTTCTGGACACCCGGCTGCTGATTTCATTATTCATTGCTTTATTTACTGAGAGGGATGTAGGCAGAAGAATAAAAGACTGGAAATGTGTCTGGATAGCTCTTTGCTGAGTGTCAGATTTTCTGACATACGTTATGTATATGTAAATATGTACATATTTTTCTACAGCAACATATCTAACTCTGTCTTTTATGTTAGGTTAAATATCAGTCCTGGTAATAGTTACCTATTCAGAAACCAGTCAGGATATTGTTTATGTGCATAATTCCCATTGTTTTCCATAGGCATCACATGACCCAAAACAACAGGAAAATTATGTTCCTGGATTGACTCCACTGATTGTAATAAAATTATCCCAGATTTACACTGGCATAACTCAGACCAGAAGTTGACCTCACAGTCTTTATACAAACCATGTCTTAACCCAGTAAGATTTTTGTCAATCTCTTTAAAATATAAAAATACCCTTTATAATAAAACTCATAAGACTTTAGAGCATGACCCTCAGCTTTAACAATTCAGAAGCTCCTAGGGTCCTTCCCCTCTTTATAAAATGAAGATAAATTCTGACAGCTGAATAAATATAAAGGGTCGAGTGTCAGTCTGAGGAAACAGGTTTTCATTTTGGCACAGATGACGTTGGTTCATGGGTCCTTAGTGGAAAGGGAAATCAGTGTCTGCTTAGTACAGGACTATTTGTTTTTCAGAACAGCCTTCAGATAGAGATAAATGCTCCCTGCCCCCCACACTTATTACAGTACTAAACAGGCAACCAAAAAATAAAAAACTTTTTCATACCAAATGCAAAATGACAGATTCGCCTCCTCCTACACATTCTCTTTTTCTCCTCACTAGCCTCTCCCACGTACTTATACAATATTATACCTTCCCGTATGCTGTCAGACAATTTCTGTGTCACTGAGTACCTGTTAGTAATTTCTGTGTAAAGTTCCATGTTCTTTCCTTAACTAGGAGGATTTTTGTTGTTGTTATTTATTTTTTTGTGTGTGTTTTGTTGTTTTTTTTGATAGAACTGTGAACATATAAATCATTCTACAACCATTAGCTTAGTCTCTAGCAAGTGTTTAAATATAATTTTGATATTATCTTTTTTATTAAAACTCTACGTTATATTCAAGGAGCTGATATTTTCTTTCATCATAAAGACATAGCAGCTGATACTTTCTGCATAAAACCTCTGTCCTTTTCTCCTATACATGCACATAAAACGGAATGTAGAAGAAGGCCCTTCCTTTTTTGGATACTTTATTTTATAGTAGGTATGTGCTGCTATTCTCCTCATTTTTTTTCTTCCATTGTCTCTAATTTAATATAAAATAGTGAGACAGTCCTGTGATTGAGGGTCTTAAAGCTCATCAGGGCATTTGCTGCAGGAATGTGTCAGAGAACTGGGCTTTCAAAATTCTGGAAAAAGAAAGCTGTCCAGCTTAGGTATCACCCTGTTGCTCTCCCCTCTTTACGAGAGCTACTCTTCACCTAACTCTGTCCAGAAATTTAAAGCATTTAGCTTGGGTCCATGGTTTCTGTCCCAGTTTGGGGTATCTAATATTTGGGCGCTGCACTGCTTTGTGTGCAGTGTCTAAACCAGGTCGTGGCTGCTATTATAAAACAAGTGTTTGAGCAACTGATGTCATCTGCCTGGCCTACTGTAAGACCTTCGACATGGTGCCACACAACATCATTGTCTCTAAATTGGAGAGATATAGGTTGAAGGGTGGACTATTTGGTGGATAAGGAGTTGGCTGGATGGCCACATCTGGAGAGTTGTGGTCAATGGCTCTACATCCAGATGAAGATCAGTGACAAGTAGTGTCCCTCAGTGGTATATAAGGGGAGTGGTTCTGTTTAATATCTTTATTAATGATATAGACAGTGGGATCAAGTGAACCTTCAGCAAGTTTGCAGTTGACATCAAGCTGAGTAGTACTTAAATAGAACTAAGGGATGCTGCTATCCAGAGGGACTTGGGCAGGCTAGGGAAGTGGTCCCACGTGAACCTCATGAAGTTCAACAGGGCCAAGTGCAAGGTGCTGTGCCTGGGCTGGGGCAATCCCAATCACAAATACAGACTAGATGGAGAATGGACTGAGAGCAGCCCTGAAGGGTACCTCCTGGACCTAGGGGTACCAGCGAATGAAAAATCGAACATGGGCCAGCATTAAGTGCTTGCAGACTGGAAAGCTAACTGTATCTTGGGCTGCAACAAAAGCAGAATGACCAGAAGGTAGAGGGAGGTGATTTGCTCCCATCTGCTCTGCCTTCGTGAGACCCCAACTGGAGTACTGCGTTCAGCTCTGGGGCCCCCAGCACAAGATGTAGACCTGCTACAGCAGGTCCAGAGGAAGGTCGCAAAGATGATCAGAGAGCTGGAGCACCTTTGTTATGAAGAAATGATGAGAGAGCTGGGGTTGTTCAGCCTGGAGAAGAGAAGGCTCTCAGGAGACTTCATTGTAACAATTTAGTACTTGAAGGGGGCTTATAAGAAAGATGGAGAGAGGCCTTTTACAAGGACATGTAGTGATAGGACAAGATGCAATGATTTAAAACTTAAAGAGGGTAGATTTAGATTGGACATTAGGAAGAAATCCTTCATTATGCAGCTGGTGAGACACTGTAACAAGTTGTCCAGAGAAGTTGTGGATGCCCCTGGAAGTGTTCAAGGGGCTTTGGGCAACCTGATCTAGTGAAAGATATCCCTGTCCATGGCAGAGGGGTGGAACTAGATTGTTTTTTAAAGTCCCTTCCAACCCAAACCATTCTATGATTCTGTGATTCATTCTAAGTGTTGATGACAGAGTTGTCCTAAGACATGGCCTTTGTAGCTCACAGCCTTCTGGTATAGTTTACAGCTTCTGCAGCTGCATACGCAAACATGCCTCTTGAGGTAGGCAGCCAAAAAATGTTGACTATAGGAAAATATTCAGAATAACATTTATTTCAGAAAAGAGACATGATATGGCCATGAACAATATAAAGCAGAGAGAGGCAGAATTCACTGAATACATTATTTTCTACTAATTATTTGTTCAGCTCCAGCCAGCACACATCATTCCTGATTTACATTACGGAAAAAATAATAATAATAATAATAATAATATAAGTACAGCCACTCTTTCTTGTATCTTAAAGTCTTTAGACCATGAAAAACATCTAGGGATGTGTGTGTTACTTCCCACAACAGATGCTAAATAACAGCTTGTAAGTAAAAAAAAGCGTTATCAAAGTCAGCGGTTCAAAAATGCATGTGATTTTTTCCTTTGAACACATTTAATACATAACAGAGGATAAAATATTATAAAGAAGGAGGGTTAAGTTATATATCAATCACAACTTTGATTATGCAGGAAACAAAGGCTAGCAAATGTTAACTCAATACAGAACATTTTGATCTAATAATATCTCTTTGCTTCAAAAACTTTTAAAAGTACAATTCCAAAGATATTGAGGGCCATAGGATTCCTTCTACTGAACTCATATAGTCCAGAATAGCTTCTCAATTCCCAGCAGTGGTACAGTAAAGTAGGATAAAACCAACTCAACTGTAACTTGGCTAGCAGGCTTCCCAGTAGATCCATAGCCACCCACAGCTGGGGAATAGCTGAAGGAAGGGTGCATGGCTAATGTTAATGAGACAAGCAAGCAGAGTAATAGGAAAGAATTAATTGTTTACACATGTTGAAATGCTGGTAATATATGCTTGTAATATATGTTCAGGATCAATGTACAACACATTTGTGCCATAGAAAATAGTCAGCAACATTTTACTACCAGACCATCTGAATGCCCAGAATGAAAAACCTCCATGAAATCCTTCCTGTTTTTCTCCACTATTGCTACTCAGATTTCAGGTAATAGAATTCCACATCGCTGCTACTTTAGATGGTCCAGCAGGGCCATTGTATGCAAACAGAGGTCAGGATGGGTCTCACATTCAGTGACTTGGTTGAGAGTCCAGCATACCAACATCTGTCCTTAAACATGGTCAGCATTTTAAATCCTCATTTAATCCCTGCACTAGGCTAAGCACAATAGCAAGAATTAGGTTTCCACACAAAACAAACAGGAAAATCTACATCCTAAACAGAAAGGAAGTGTTAAATTTACTGAAATATATATATATATTTATATATATATTATATATATATATATATAATATATATATAATATATATATATATTTATATATATATATTTCAGTGATATTTTTAGCTAGGTTCTCATTAAAAGTGAAGCTTAATCATATAAAACAATTTACCTTTGTATGTTTCTTTGTTTTTCCCATTAACTTTTGAATATCCTGAACAGTGTTAATCAATCTGACAGAGAAATAGAGGTTTTAAAAAGCTCTTAAAAATAAATAAAAAAAAAAAGACTCAAAAAGAGACCCATAAATCCCTTTCAGTGCCCTGGTGGCAGAAGTAGCAGCAGAAGTTCACAGCTAAGCAGACACCAGATACCCATCTGCAAGTGTCCAGCCACTGGGAAAATTTAAATCAGTCTTTAAAATGAACCATAACACACAAATCCCATAGGAGACCATGCTTCATTCAGCCAGAATGAGTAAGTAGTTTGTGCAGCTATTTTCGTTGTTGTTGTTGTTGTTGTTATTTGTTTGTTCAATACCAACAAAAATGCTTTCACAGTCACATGAACCATAAATTATTTAAGTTTTACTTAAGACATCCTAAGCTTCAAGTGTTGAAATGATGAGCTGTAGTATAAATGGTATAGTTCCTTCAATTTTGATCTTTTGCTGTTTCTTTTCCTTTACCACTTGTTCTTTTTCTTGTTGATGTTTTCTAAATAGCACATTTAGTAAATTACTGAAAATTTATGAGATTCAATTACATTTTTGTGGTGGACTTAATTCATTATATAGTCTGAATAGACTAACCATTAGAGGATATGCTTACTAGGAGTTATATTTAAAGATTAAATATGTCAATGAAAACTTTATAATAAAATAAATGGCAAAATAGCTCATACTTACAAACTGTCTTTCAAAACTCTTTACAGTTCTAAAGAATCGCTCAAAATAACAAAGACAAAAGTAAGGATTTGGTCTTTTTGCCTCATTGATATTTTATCAACTATGGTGAAGGATCTAGCACAATATAACATAGCTTTGCAGTTCAGGACAGGAAGTAAGAATGGTCTTTTCACCTAAAATGTTGGTAAAGAACTTATTAAAACATATAGGCATCATAAAGATCCAATGCTGTAATTCTAATTCAACCAGAACTTTACTTTTGTTTAATACTTAAAGTATTAATAATCTTGAATTTCCAGGGAAATTTCACTCCAAACAAGGATTTATTTATTTATTATTTAACAAAAAGAAAGGATATTTTTTAAGTGTCAAATTACTCTAAAATTAACCATATATCTGGAACCTGACAAAAAAAAAAAAAAAAAAAGGTTGGAGAATTAGTTTTACAACAGGAGTTTCACAAGTTTGTGGTGTAAGGAATTGAAGTAATCCAAATAAATTTCCAATAGAGTTTACAAAGATTTGGGATTTTTAAGTACATTTTCTTTCATATAAATTGCAAAGTGCATAATAGCCATGACATGTAATTCTGAATTACTATGAAATTCTTTCATAATATTTAACAAATAGTTTCTCATAATTTCTAGCCAAGCTGAAGGTATCTTTGAAAAGAGTTTCATTAGAATGAGCTAAAAGGCATCTCACCACCACCCACTACTACTTGCTAAGCTACTATTGTTTTTTTATATGGGATTGCATTGTGTGAACCAGAAATCTGCAAGATGCCTAAAGTCACCACAGTGTCTTACAGAGCACAATGGTATACCTACTGCAACAAGTAATTAATCTTGGGCTCAAGATTTCCTGATGGGAGCCTATTGACCCCAGCACAATAGATGAAAGTATTTTATCCTGTGTGTTCCCCTACTGACCCCTTGTCACCTTTTTTCATGCACTGTCTGCTCTCACACCAAACTGAAGAATTCGTCCTTCACTCTGATATTCTGGGCCTGTTTGACCCTCTCTTGCTCCATGGAAGCAGATTGCTTGATTTTGCTTAAGAAGATTATTCAGTAGAAAAGTCTGGAAAAGTTTTACCATGCACTGGAACATGCATGAATGAGCACAGAAGGGTCAGGGACACTGGGCTTTACCCACACCCCTAATCCCACACCGATGTTAATGGGGAGCCATGCCATGTAATAAGGCTGTATTCCATCTCTATGTCTACTGGGAGGAAGGTGGGGCACACTCAGGACTGATTGTGTGGAGGGGCATCCATACATGCCCTGACAAATCACCATCACGGTCCTTCTAGGATGGCTGCTGCGAGCTTGGAAAATCAGCCTTTGCGCTGTCTGGCATGCTAAGTACTTATAAACGTAGATGGGAAAATGTCACATTGTATCTCAGCCCATCCTTCTGTATTCACACTAGTGTAAGACTCACCTCTGAACTGGCCCAGAGGGTGCTGCTGTAGACAATTAACACATGGGAAATTCTGGTCTTGAGTCCTTTCTTGGGGCTAATGTAGATAACAAGGTTAATAAAGCTAGGTCTCTTGTGGATATCTGACATGAATGCATTGCCAGTTGCTGAGCATTGAACCTAAGAGACATGATAGAGTATTTTATCTCCGAGAAACTTATGGTTAAAGAAAGTGGACAGTAGTTTACACATCCCACTCAACCAGTGGAAGGAATGTGCCACTACTGCCATTTTCAGTTCTCAGTACAATAGTGAAAAAGCAAAATTTAGTCTGCATTTAAAGAACTGTTTCAGCCTCTCTCCTGTATCAGCAATTACATTCTGCTGGAAAAGATGTGTTATAAATCTTCAAGGCCCCTTGACACTCTCAGTGACAGAAGACCTCCAACTGTTTACCACAAGACACTTCAAAGGCCATCTTGGATAAATATGTGAAAACTGTCCTAAACTCTTACAGAAACTGTAGACCCAGAGTGAATACCCCCTCCCCCATTCCCACCCATCAGGCTCCCATCTACTGTAATTGCTTCATCTCCTTGCTCCAAAGTATTTGTCATCAGGAATACTTTCTAATGCAATATACCCACTCCCCCACACATGCTTGAAAGAGAGCAAAAAAGAAAACACCAACAAATGTTTCCACTGCAGATAATCGTATTGTCATTAGAACCCTTAAACTACTCCAGTGTCTTCCATATTCAATTAATAAATGACCTTGGGCCCAGATCCTCACATCCCTAAATTAAAAGAGCATTCCTGATACCAATGGAATTCCTTTTGTTTAGCCCAGGTGCATATCTGGATTTCCTGAACTCAGAGGAAGTTTGCCACTGATCCAAGCAGAATAAGAACTTGAAATCTAGATCTTCTCATATAGAAAAATTTTGATCTCTTAAATAGTCCACTACAAAGTATTGAAGTAGAGTAATATAAACACAAGACTGAAAACACAGTTCTCCATAATAACAGGTTGGTGGTTGGACTGGATGACCTCCAGAGGACCAGATGACCTTCAGAAGTCCCTTCCAAACTACACCATTCTGTGATTCTGTGACTCTATAATACAGCTTGGTTAGTCAAACTGAACAACATAAAGTTCTGTAATTCTGATTTGAGGGTGACTTCCAACCTGCTTTAAAGGAGCAGTGAGTTACAAGTGAAGTGTAGGAACTGGTGTGGCTCCAGGTGACTGCAGTGACACACTGAAAAACTAATCCCACTCTGGTTGTGTTTTCTCAGTCTGCAATACAGTGAGCAAGTGGGAAACAGTTGATTGCACTCTGCTATCAGCTCTGGAAAAAAATATGGGCGAAAGCAAACACAGGATGAA
>NC_137696.1:113363366-113639518 GCF_964034855.1 Anser brachyrhynchus | reverse complement strand
GTCCATGAGCTTTACAGGTGGAATTTTCCAAGATAAGGCTATTCATAGAGATGGCAGGGCCCAATGAGTAGGTGGTCTTACATGTCCACTGGCATGTTGCATTCAACCTGTCTGCAAAGCAAAGGAAACACAGGAGTTCTACGAAGGGAAAAATGCAAAGCATATCATGATTTTATATACAGTTATTCCATGGCATCTTTGGGTCACCTTTGAGGAACTTCATCTTAGTACTCACAGACTTCCACTGCCACAGCACAAAGACATTTTTCCTTTGCAATACAAAATGATGTAAACTTATGTACAAATATAAAGCAAGAGATATTACTTAGTATTTATAACGTTGGCTAGTGTGCACGTACTATACTTTCCAAATGCTTTACTTTTTTTTTTTTTTTTCTCAATATCAAGAATACTGACATAATAAATATTCAGTGAGAGTAGATAATAACCTTGCTATATCTGAGGTACATGGTTCCATCTAAATCATCTCATTCTTTTGTACTGATAATATGAATTTGACTGAATTGAGTACTTGTCAAGAGTTCGCAAAACTGGATGCAAGTGTCATAGGCCATATTTATTTACTGCTTTTCTGTTGAAGCTATATACAACAGTTCTCCTTGAGCTACAGACAGATGATGACCTTTGGTTTCTAACAGCATCACACAACTCTTTTAACAAATATTTTCTAGAGTCACTGTTCCTAGATAACAGCAATTTTTCTTAGTTGAATTTTATTTCAGTCTAGAAATAGACTATATTCTTATTATATAGAAATTAGAATTTCACCATTTCTCATAATATTTGTATTCACCACCTCTAAAATATTTTATTCATCTATAAAATGTTTCAAAATAATGTTTCAAGCATAAGTCAGTTTGAACTGCAGCAGTAACTGTCTTTGTGTATGTCTGAACAGTGGAAAAAAAAAAAAAAAACTTAAAACTATACACCCAGATAATAAATAACATACAAGCAGTTAGAAGACTGTTGTCTGCCATATTATGTTCACAAAAGATTTGCATGAAGACTCAGAATGATTTTCCTGACAGATTTAACTGCCTATATTCCCACACTTTAAAGAGTGAATGCTTTGGTTTCCATGCCCATGCAAGGGGATATGAAAAGTAATGATTTTTCACTTACAGCCTTATGCAGGCTGGTCTGGTTTCAGAGAAAGAAAAGAAAGCTTTAGTGGAACTAATGTCCTCACCAGGAACAGGAAGCAAAGTAGGAGAGGGGCTCAGTCTCAGTCCCTTTCTCTGTGGATATGTCCAGGACAAACTCCTCTAGGAGTATTCTGCTAGCAGCTCAGGGCCGCAATAAATTACAGGCTCCTGATGCTAGAGGTACTATGGTGCTAGAGTGAAGAATGATAACTCCTACTTTTTCTGTGCTTCTTTGGAAGTCACTTTTGATTCTTACGTCAGAAAGAGCAGTCTCAGTACCCTGCCTGCATAGAGTATTTCTTCCAAGCCACTAGGGAAAAAATGCATAAAATACCTGACAATGGAGAATGCCAGTCTGCAGAAAAATCTGTTTTTACTCTGGGAATATCAGTTCCTGGTTCTCTCTAATATTAGAAAAATATTTAAGAAGAATGTTAGGATCAAAATAGCTTCTCATATGGGAAATGTTCAAGAAAGACTTTTGAAGCTAGGGAAAGATACGATCATTATTAATAATTTTGGAATGGATATGTCGAGGAAAAATGGAAAAAAAACATGAGTGCTTTACTTATTTTCTATCTTTATGTCTAGTTTTTCTGAACCTTTCAGAAGTATCTGAAATAAACTCTACCTGGATCAGAATATTTATTACATCTTTTATTATTATTATTATTTATTAAATGTAGTTTTTCCTTAACTCTTAGCTCAGATAAAATTTAACCTGATTCTGATAAGAGTAAATGTGTGCTATGGATATTCTAAAGACTGTACTACTGAAGTTGATGTGCTCCGATGGAAGTGAGATCAAATGATAATAGGATGTTTTTACAGATTTTTAAAAGTGTGTGGCATCAACATTATTTTGTCAGGGCAGAGACATTAAAAAATAAAATAAAATAAAAGGACTAAATGGTCTTTTAAAAATAACCTTCCAATATCAAAGCAGGATCAGATCTCACATATTTTTCAAGGGAACTACTTTCCTTAAAATCCCTTGGAAAAAAAATGTCTTAATATAAAGAGATGGAGTTTTCTAATGTTCAGCACCACCTTTACTGATTCTTAGCAATGAATTTTTTTATTTTTTTTTAATGAGAAAAATGTAGTTTATTAGCTACTCAGTTCATCCTAAAGCAAAAGATAAGCAATGATTGTTTTCTGGTTTTATAGATTTAGTTACTCTAAGTGATTATCTGAAATTTATATTTATTTTTTCGAATGATGAATCATCTTTATTTTGAGGCTTTAAATTTTTCTTTAACTTAAAAGTCATAGTGTATCATTAGGCTCCTGAAAGTTGACAATTTAAGTGTTTACAACAAGCTAGAGAATCCTCACAACTGTTACTCTACCATTCACTGTTGGGAGGGATGTTTCTAGAAATGATTTTGTAGCCTTGAACAAACAAGGCTAAAAACCTTGGTTAACAAGTTCTCAATACCAAGTATGTACTGCTCTCCTGGTCACTTCTCCAAAGCAGAAGGTAGGGCTTGGCAGGAAAGCAGTGGATTACTGAACTTATGCAGTGTGCTGCTGTTGATCTCCACAAATAATACATCAAATACTAGGTAAAGAAACGGTACAGATTTCTGTTGTTGGAACTTATTTCTTCTTGTACCGTGTTCACTGACCAATTACAATTTTGTCAAATTTCTGAACCAATTTCTAGTTGTAAAAGTTTGCCACAGTAACTTGTAATTAGAAACCTGATATGCATGGGTTATTTATATATCACTTGGGGTCATTTAAATAACATCGTATACTTAATTTTACCAATGTTAAACTTCATGCTTTTCTTTAACCAGAAGTCACATTAATTTCACTACACTCTTCAATGTTGTTATTTCAAGTAACTACAGTAGCTAAAGAGTGGTCATACCTGCAACTAGTTGACATTGCCAATCTCCTACTGCATTGTGGGGTCTGATCAGCAGTAATGACCTGTCTGATATATTATAGACTTCCATTCTCCCTCTTTCCCTCTTCCTGTTTTTTTTTTCTGTTTGTTGTTGTTGTTGTTGTTTGTTTGTTTGTTTGTTGTTGGTGGGGTTTTTTTCCCTTTATTTTGAGGGGTATCTTTCCTACCTATAATGTTCTGTTTTCACTCTGGGCCATAGTAACTATTTGTGAAGATAGAGTACCCAAGGTACATATTTTATACATGGAATGTTCCAGGTTATATTTTACTATTGCTTTTTAAACTGGCATAATTCCAATTCTCTACTGAAATAAATAAATAAATAAACAAACTTTACTAAGATTGCATCGATGATTCATAACGATCACTTGCTACTCACAGTACAATCAACTCACAGTACAATCTGTATGTCTTTAAGGTCAGATTCATCACAGCAGAAATCAGGTTTGCAGACATGTAAATCAAGAGCACAGACATAATATTATCCTTAAATAAACAATGGTGGTACTGATTCAGATGAAAGGTAGGTGGTTGTTCCCTATCTCCGTGCCTCAACTGGATGTCTGAAATTCAATGAACTGAATCTGGTTCTACATCCTTGTATTTTGAATTACTGTCTATTTAATTTCTTTAGCTCTAGTCTCTAGCTCATCAAGGGTTTAGGGGGAATATTTTTGCATACCATCCCAATCCTCCCTTGCATTTACAATATCTCTCATTTTTTAATCAACAAGTTGAACTAGCACAGCTTTGATATTTTGTACTAAATTTTTTACTAAAAATATTCAACTATACATATATGTATTTTTGAGGAGGGGTATATCATTGTTGAGGCTAATCATAGGAAAACACAGTTAATAATTCTTGCAGCATGAGCTATGGTTATATAACCTCAAGGGTTTACCTTAATTTTTCTACAGTGCTTCTGTTAATAAACACTTAATAAGCACCTTTTGCCATGTAACTAACACTATAGGGTCCTACTTGTATGACATTCTATTATGTACCTTACCAAAATGAAAATGGTTTATTTAGAAGCTTAGTTATCTCATTGAAATAAATAAATAAATAAATAAATAAAAAGATAAGGTTGCATTATATACCTAAGACCAGAATATTAGCTTCTTTCAGGATCAGACTACACTTTAGACATACAAATTCATCTGTGAAGTGTATCTTCTACTTGTTTTAATTATATCATTACAATGATAGAAGGTGTGAGCAAAAGTCCTCTAGATGTCATTAGAAAACTCAGCACACATCCGCTTGTCTTTAAAAGGTGCAATAAGCCTGATGGTTTTGTTAATAACATTAGCAATAATACTAAGTAGTACTGATAAAAGCAGATATAACAACTCACAGGTAATAAGGTACACATAATAATACACATAATCTTTGTCACAAAAGGACTCTGAGGTCAATTCAACTGATGTTTGCAAAGAATCTTGGATCAATCCAGATTATATAATAGGAGTATTATTGTTTGAAAGCCAATGTATTTTGATTTTTAAGATATAAAAGAAGAGAATACTAACTGGCTTAAACTAGCTTTAATCTTGCCAAAAAGAGCAATGTTTTAAACTAATAAATCTGTCTTTTATTAATACTGTATCAATTAAGAGGGAAAAAAAATCCTAGGTCCTTTTGTTTAAGAATGCAAGCTGCATAATTTAATAACAAAAAGTAGAATGAGAACTGAAATATGTTTGTGCACCACTACTATTAAGAAACAGAAGTGCCTTTTAACATTTCTCCAGCATATTTCACCCTTTGAAGATTTTCTCTTGCAGAACTGAGTATATTTAACCACTCACAGTCTATAACAGCATACCCAGATAAATCAAAATTAATCCTAATTCATTTTTAACCCTACACTCAGCAACAGTAATGATTGAATATTTGTGACAAAACTGCAGAAGGGAGCTTGTACTTTAAGGGTCCAAACATTGCCTGTGTTGAAGAAAATGGAAAGCTGAGGTGACCTGATCTGCCTCTGCCCATTAGGGACTTTTTGATAGTCATTGTCTTCAAGAAAAATAATTGCTTCCCAAGAATGCTCAGCTAAATCATTTTATTAGTGTGAACTGGATTAAGGTTATAGGAAGGTCCCTCTTGCTTCTTACCCAATAATATCTGACCATGCATATCAAAGAGTGGAGGAGGCAAATTATTCATTATTTCACCAGCATAATGAAAGCATAAGGGAGGTTTAAAAGGACGCTATCTGCAGCAGGAAACTGTCAAAGAACGTGGGAACACAGCCCTCCTGCATTTTTGTTTCAGCTCCGTTGATCAGAAGATTGAAAGGCCTGCTCTACCTACAGGGGTCCTCTGTTCAGGCCCCACAGTGCAATTATAATCCGTCCTCACCTCCTTTAGAATGACAGGCCAAAAACAAAGCCCAGAGCTTTTGTACAGCTTAGCATTCCTAAGAAACACAAATCTTCATTTCTTTCTTTCATTCTTTTTTTAACTCTTAAGAATTAATTAAAATTGCTCTTATATAATATTGAGGGATAAAACAGCTTAAAATTATCTAATACGTTTTAAGGGTGGAATTTTTTTTATAGAGCACATAGAAGGATCAGTCGCTAACTGCCACAAGGTAGAGCAGCTATGCTTTTGTCTTCGTGCTGCCTGCAGGAGAAAGGAGTCCAGTTGGCAGAATTTTGCTTGAGGCTATTTAATATCTTTTTTCTTTTTTTTTTCCTGCCATTATTCCTGTTGTTTACACATTTTAGTGGTAGAAATTTGCAAGTCTTCAATAACTCTTATAGTTAATCATATTGTTGAAACTCTGCTGTTCAAGGGATGCCTGAATAAAAGCCATAACCTTCCAAAACTAACATGTATACTTCATCAGTGCAAGAGGTACACTACATGGTAGTGCTATTGGAACTGTGGCGACCTAAGTATATTAAGAGATACAGGATCTATATTAAAAAGTAATATTTTTAGTAGTTTCAAGAATCAGAGTAGTTTAGATGTGACAAAGACATTTCCAATTTTAAAACAGCAGTGAACTATTAAGCATGCTACACAGACCACTTGTTTTATCTTCCTTCACCTGGTCCACTATATCATTGTGGTTATCCCAAGGAGTGCTGTAGATTGCATGGTTATAATACCATGAAAAATTCTGTGTTTAGCATTAAATCTTCAGGCTGCATTGCCTAACTCTCCATAAACTACCACCAAGCAGGCTAAAGTTAACTGTCAGGTTACATTGTAGAATGAGTACACAGAGTGAATTTGGCAAGCAAATCTCAAATCATGTGTGTGACCTTTAAATGCATATATTTGCAGAAGGTTAGACAAGATTCCAGGCTGCTAGAAAGTAGGTGAGATCAATATGAGATGCTACGGTCTAGTCCAGTTATGCATGTGAAAGTCTGTTTTGAAATTGTAAAACCAAGTGATAACAAAAATGTTGGCAATGATTGGCATAAATTTATTTTGAAGTTCTCATCTTTTGATTTCTTATTTCACATCTGAAACAACATAGAATTACTTTAAAACTTATTTATTTATTTATTTTGTATCTTTAAAATGTGATATACATACAATATTAGTGGTGAAATCTAGCTTCCAAAAACACAAGTGTGTTTAGAGTTTAGGCTACATCCCACCTGTTCTGCTTCTTACTGGTAAATTCACGTTTTTCTTGTGTCAGCTTAATATTTTGCTATGAACATTATTTAACAATTGCTTTAAAAATTACACATTTTTTTTTAAATTAGGTAATAAATTCTTTACAGGGGTTAAATTGACTGAATAAAGACCTTTTGCGTACATTTAAGAAGACAGCATTTTAGTGAAAGCAGACTGGAGGCAAAGAGCAAAAAGCAAAGAGGGATACATTAGTACATTAGTATCACTTTAAAGGTTTATTTTGCTGTTAGAAAGATGTAAGGTAATGTAAACTAACCTCTAATTCACAAAGTCTTTTTTTTTTTTTTGGTTTGGTTTGGTTTGGTTGTTATAGCCTGACTTCCTTTATTTGAAAGGGTCAAAAGCACATTATTTCATTCTTTTTCACATACGGTTTATCTCTTTGCCCTTTAGGTGACACCAGTTAGATTGTTCATGTGAGATACCCAGGAGCTTCAGGACAGAACTTCAGGACAGAAGGGAATTAAACAGTGAATAGCCAGTAGGGGAATATCAAAAACCAAATGCCCGGTTTGTCATTTATTACCTACGCTATTACCTTCAGAAGTACTGTGGCAGAGGGCATCAAATTCTGGAGCTATAGACGTATGCACGGACTTGGTAGAAGATCTGTCCCTGCTACGTTTCTGCACAGGAACCTGAGAAATAGTCTGGAGTGACTGATTCTCAGAACTGGCAAATGGTGTCCCACCAGAGATGCATTTGTAGGAAAATATTCAGAAGCACATACCTTTCTTCAAACATGGAGAAACATGGTTCTTTGGTATGAAGTATTAGCTATGTCTTCTATATGTTAGCAACAATATTTCACAGCTAGAGATATATATATATTTTTTTAACAATTCTGCAAATGTGTATGTCAGAATAGAAGTAGTGTCTGCCTGACCTTCGATCAGCTGGTGCAAACTTCTGGCATTCAAGAAATTTCTTTGATAACTTTTGAAAATATGTAGGACTTATTATATTCCAAAGACTTGCCATGCCTTAACACTAAAAGATACCTCCAAAGGGAATGAATCCATCTTGAGGAAATGCATAACTTGCTGAACTCTACATTCCAACTGAATGTGAAGGTCTGTCTGAAAAACTAAGATCTTTATCTGAATCTGCATTTCTTTATAACTTGCATTTAATTCTGCAGAGCTTCAAGTAAAAGCTGACTAAGAAGATATTAACTAAAGATTTATTTATACAGTTAGTAATTAAATAATTTTGAAAACTTCTAGCCATTTCCGTTCAACTACATAAGATCCATCTACAGTGAAGCTACAAAAGCCTACTTACTGATAGTGTTTATGAGAAAATAAAAGACTGTGGACATTATTTGTTCCTATTGGTCTTATTAGAACCACTAATAATTTTTAATGTTTTCATAGGAATTTATGTTTCCTTTAATAGGAAATAAAACTAAAGAACTTCTAAAATATTCTGAAACACTTGAAGGAACTATGATAGATTTTTCAGTTTGAGCAAATACACCACAGGCATGGTGAGCAATCTTCATAGTTTTAGCCCTTCTGCCATCAAAATATTGTCCAAAGAAGAATGTATGGTCACGAACAGTTAATTTGAGTCATCCTTTTCAATTTCTTTAATAATTTATTTAACTATATATTTCTACAATAATGTCCTTAATGTCAAATGCTTACATTTTTCTAGGAAACAATTTTAAAAATGAACAAAAGCATAGTTGTACGAAGTTATTTTATTTCTCCCCTTTGTACAGTATTTCAAGTTCCTGCAGAATGGCTTTTCAGATACAAAGCCTGTCACGATTTTAACTTTAAAACAGAATGATAATGTCATCATTTCCCTGTAAACTGAAGGAATCACAAGAACAAAGCAGTACCATTGAATCCACAGCTAATGGCTGAAAGCCAGAAGGGACAGCCATCTGTAATGATCTAGAAGTATCTGTCTGTGCTTCCTAATGCAAGGAAATTGCCTCACACTGCATTTGAATAGAAATACATCATTCAGAGCTGGTGGACTATTAGTAAGAAAGTAGGCATTTGGGGACTAAAGTGAGATCTTCCTGAATACAATTGTTCCCCAGTGTCTCAGCTGTATACTCTCTCCTTTTTTTTTCTTTTTTTTTTTTTTTTTAATCTTTTTTAATTTAGCAAGTTCATATAAGAAATTTCACTGCTTTCATTGTAGATTTCAAGTACTGGGTCAACCAAAAGCTGATTTGCTCCATTACACCTCTGAGCCATTATCAGACCAGATTGGGTGTGCATGTATGTGTTTGTGCATGCACTCATTCTTCTCAAATGGAAGACTCCATTTCTAATATTTAGATTGTTCAAGAAAATCCCAACTCAGCCACGCTGGCTAGCTGTTACAACTACTACAGCTACAACAAATCTCACAGAAGGCCGTATCTGTAATGGCCTTTGGGCATCCAGAATCTCTTCTGTCTCCCTAGGTTGACTTGTTCTTTGTATTATGGTAAAGATAAATTCTCACTCACTCTGACCTCTTCCACTGTCCCTAAAGCTGTCAAGAAAACTCAAAACACAAATCCAACTTTATCTTTGCTTTCTCTGATGTGATCTGAGAAAGAGCTCAACTGCCTCCAGTGAATGCAAATTTTAATCCATTTCTTTCCATCCACATATGCTGGGGTTGAGTTATTGCATCTGTATCCTGAATGTTGTTTTACACAGGCTACTGGAAGCTAATTGTCAGTCTGAATTTTTTACTCTGCTTTAAAGCTTTGTCCTGAATGCAGAGATTTGCTTAGGCTGAATGCTTTCAGTATCTGCTTGTCATCTCTTTTCTTCTGTGAAAACTATGATTTAAAATTAAATCTTTACCTTTTGTAATATTACTTAAAATGAACTTTTTTGTCCATTAGTCAAATGTTTTTCATCTGGATATGTTCTCATCACAAGTCACTTTCATGTGTGAATACCTTAATGAAAGAAGTGAGCCAGAAGGTAATTAAATTAGGTGATGAGTGTGTCATAAACCGCATAAAAATTCACCTTTTTAGGCAAAAGCAATTTCAATTCATTTCATCAACAAGCATGCCATATTAGCTAGTTTCTTGAAGGTCACTCTGAACATCAAAGTTTTGCATCAAATGCACATGTCTAGCCATGGACAGGAGAAGAATTCTGGATTTAACTGGCATACCCAGGACCTGACATACCTGGTATACCACCAAACACCTTAAACAAGTTCTCTGTAAGCCATTTAAGTATTTGAAAATTGGAGAAGTCACAGAGCATGTTGTCCTCATTTTATGTGTTCTGCAGTCTGTCAGTCAGCTGTGGTAGAGATATGCCCTTCAACTCTTGCTCTGCAAAATGGGTACCTATATGACTCTGAAAAGGCCTATGAGCTGCTGTATACAGAGTAAAAATGCCATGGTACTGTCGCTGTTATTACGAAGAATGTGATCTATTGGCTTGAAAGGGGAAAATATCATGCTTTCTCCCCAGAATTGACCTTCCATCTATGGATCTTCTTCAGAAGGTAAGGAGACTTACAGAATTATAGAATCATAGAGTGGTTTGAGTTGGAGGGGACCCTTAAAGATCATTTAGTTCCACCACTACCCCTGCCCTGGTTAGGGACAGCCTTCACTAGATAAGGTTGCTTAAAGTCCTGTCTAACCTGCCTTTGAACACTTCCAATGATGGGCCATGCACAACTTCTCTGGGCAACCTGTTTCAGTGTCTCCCTACCCACGTCATAGAATCATAGAATCATAGAATCATAGAATCATAGAATCTTAAGGTTAGAAAAGACCTCTGAGATCATCTAGTCCAACCATCCACCTGCCACCAATATTGCCCACTAAACCAAGTCCCTAAGTACCACATCCAACCTTTCCTTAAACATCCCCAGGGACTCCACCACCTCCCTGGGCATTCCAATGCCTAACCACTCTTTCTGAGAAGAAATTTCTCTTAATTTCCAACCTGAACCTCCCTTGATGCAACTTGATGCCATAATCATTAAAAGTTTCTTCCTTATATCTAAATAATAGATATCTGCCTTATATCTATATCTTATATCTCTTCCTTATATCCAAATATATTCCTTATATCCGGGCTTCTGAAGTCCTGCTTGGGTTGGTTAGGTTGAACTAGAAGTTTCTGCTGGGTAATGTCAGTAGAAAAAGTGTAGAAATCAGCTGCAGATAACATTTGAGGGGAAAGCTGCTTAAACTGATGAGAAGTGCATGCATGCTGTTATATTACATGTAATGTAAGGCAATATACAATACAGAGATTATGCTGAAGGCATTGAATCTAAGACCTACTACTCAACGAAGTTGCAAAATATTACTGCCTAGTGAAAACGCACCAAGCATTTCTGTTTAATTGCTACACTCATGGAGTTAATAACAAGCAATTACACTTTCAGTTGCTTTTAGTACCTTTCTCTGAAACTTTTTCACAAAGGTATCTTGCGGCTTAGAGAAATGGGAATTACTTTAGGGCTTCTGTTTCAAATACATATTTTTAGATCAGACATGCTAGTACATGCAAGGAACATCAACAGTTTTATTAAGCTTTAGCAAGTCGCTTCCCCTCAGGCAAGAGTTTCCCCTGACTGTTGATGATTTCATGGACAGAGGAAACAACACGTTTACTGATTGTGGCCTGTCAGAGGAAGGACAGCTGTAGTAACAGCATGGTGAAATTTTGGAGGCAAAGTGAAGTAAAACTTCAGATCAAAAGTTGAAATTTGGTACCAATCTTTAAAATTGAGTTCACTCAGCATGCTAAGCGTAACAGCTGATTCACTGTTTCTCAGCCCTTTTGAAGTTTTGTTGATCCTTTCCAAGCAAGAGAAACATAAAAGGGTACCTCAAAGATCTGAAATCATGCCCTGCTTTACTTTTGCCCACGTCAACTGAAGCAAACATAAATAAAGGCATCTGCTTTGTAGCATCTGATTTCTACTGCTGTGCCAGCAGTAGAAGCCAGGTTTCATGCCCTAAGTAACAGAAAATAACACAGAAGAGTTATAGCAGCACAAACCACCAGATCTCCTAATTTCTTCATAGAGGTGAAGATAGTCAGGGCAGATTTGTGGCCAGGGACTTTGGTAAGCACTGCAAGGTCTCATCTTCAGATCCATAAGGTAAAATCCACTATCGTGACCTGTATCATCAAGAAAGACATCATAAAAGTTACTACACCCTCCCACTGCCACATCATCTGTGACATCATCTATACATAGAGAAACTGATCAAACCCACTGTCTGATGTTTTCTGTGCTTTTAAAAGAGATGAATCTTATGAAAATGTTTTCTTTGATATCAGTTTCCCTAAAACATTCTACTATAAAATGATAAAAAAAAAGATTCTTCCTGGGCTTGAGTTCTCATCCCCATGGGAACTCTTTGGGCTATCAGGGGATCTCTGTAAACTCTAGGGTAATATCCATAACAACATATGGCTTATTATATCATGCAGCATAATTAACCATAAAATGATTCCAATTTCAATACGTTCTTATGTTCTATTTTAATTGGCAACTGTGTTGCTATCTGTGCTTACAAATAGAAGTCGGAATACTCATGTTAACTTCTGTCATGCAGTTCTGTGGACAAATTTGAGCTATTTTAACAAAGGATTTTGATTATTCCAAAGTTAAAGGAATTGTTTAGATGTGAATATAATATGGGAATACTGATTTCTCTCTTTTTCCTTTTTTTTTTTTTTTTAACTGTAGAAATGGTAGAGGAAAAGGAACACAATTTGGTGAAAGTGGAAAAACAATAAAATATTTTAAATTTTGGTTGTTTATCCTTCAGGTAAATTGACAAATGCAACTGAAGGTATTACCTAACTTTATGTGTGATTCTGCTTTGAGGATTTTGGACCGATGATGTCAGGTCCATTCCAATCTGAATTATCCTACCTTCAAAAATGTCAGAAAAATGAAACAAAACAAAACAAAACAAAACAAACAAACAAACAGACAAAAAGCCCACAAAAATCCCAGTTCTACAGTCTGTTTCTGCTTTCTGTGTGTTAACTCTAACATAGTAAAGCTCTCGATTTCATCATTATTGGCATAACTGAACAATATATTGCACTTTTTATCAGGTCATATTTGGCATATTTAAAGAGAATGTAACACAGTTTAAAGTTCTTGATCTGTTACATTACTGTTCAAGATGTTTCTTACACTGGAAGAGAAGATGAACTTCAAGAAACACTTGTATGGGAACTCTCTATGTCCTTTATAGATCTTGGTTTTCCTTTCATCAAACTTAGAGAGAAATTTCTTTCATTACAATGATGTAGGATCACCCAAACCACCAAACTACAAAAGACAACACTTGACATTCGATACACTTGATTAATAGTACAAGACTTCTCTTGCACCTAATTTTCCTACCCAATATTTTGGAGTGAACACAGGAAAAGTGTTAGTGTAGATGGTGTGAAAATCATTCTGACTATTTACCAGGTGCATTTATATTTCACTACATTGTCACCATCTTTTATATTGTCTTGATTGCTATGATACAAAAACAGATTAAAAAAAAAAAAAAAAAAGAGTAATTACTTCCCCAAATACATTATTATCATTTCATGGGTTATAATAGCAATAACTGGAATCAAGTCAGGCATTTCCTGTCTTGACACTGTTTGCTGTAAAGAATAAAGATAAACTTTGTTGCATTCTTATTACAGAATGAAATATTGGGCTCTGTTTGTGAAAAAAATATATGGTTTTTTTAGGGCATGGAAGTCAGGTGCCTCTTGAACTCATTTTGTCCTCGAGCAGAAGCCAGTGAAGGCCAGAGCAGCTGGGCACCAGATTGCATATGGGGGAACACAGTGACTCAGTCAACATTGTAATTTTGGCTTTAAACTATCAAGGGTACTGAAACAGAGCAAATTTCTAACAGGTGACAACAAGGGAACATTGTAATCAGGCAACGCTGTCAGATAAGTACCTTTACAGAAAAATCCTCTGAATTTGTAAAATAAATGTTATCTTGCTTTTAAATATTTAAGCCAGATTACAAAATCCTAGAACTGTCCCTGTCACTTCAGCTTCCTCTGAATATTTCATACTGCCACAGACCAGTTCCTTTTCTGCAGTGCAGAGTGAGATCCTTTCTGTGTAAACCAAAGTATCTCCATTCAATTTTTGGAACTCCACTGGTAAAAGTACTTACTTATACTACCTATTTCTATAGTTTCTTCAGATTAGCTTTCATACAACGAGATTTTTTTTTACCTCTATAATTATATGGAGTATCACTTTCAAAACAAAATCTCACAGTTCTTTCATTAAATAAGGCACTGGATAAAAAGGTTCCTTAGAGCCAGCAGATTATACAGCCATCAACAAATAAATAACTTCAGTGGTGTAAGGATAAAAATATCCTCAAAGTGCATACTTACATGCTTACACAGATCTCTTGCCTGCAGCTTTACAGACTCATACTATTGTCACAAAAATATTAGCAGAAAATGGATTTACTTCTAGGAACTATAAAACAGACTGACAATTCAGGTACAAGTTTTAGTTTACTACAGTTTGCATGGACACGCTGACTTATGAGAACTGAGCATCCAATTTTCTTTCTCCAAAAACAAGTTGTGGAACTAGTTTTTTCCAATTCTGAAAAGCAGTAGCAACGAAGGTAGCAATAAAGGGATAAATCTTCATAATGAAAGGAAGGAAATAAATATTTTCCAGAAATGCCAATTTGGCTGAACATGTCCAATAGCAATAGACATATATACTTCTACATATCCAATAGAGTATATGTATAGATGCCCTGAAATAATAAAGTCTTCCTAAGTTGTCCAAAAGCTAAAAATCTCTTTACACTAATGCAGTACCTGATGAAATCTGTCTCCAGAATAACTATTACATGTGAGGAAGCTCTCAGTTCAGAACACAGTCACCATGTGAAATCCTGAGATGATCCCTCTGTTGTTATGCAGGCCCAGGTGACTATAAGGCTCTTCCTATTAAGGAGGTAGAGAAAATAAGCTAGATATGATAAACAAGACAAAACGGGGTTTTACACTGGATGGCAGAGGTATGTATAGCACTCCCTCAGTTGTACATGATCAAGAGGTAGTAACTGCCCTTGCATAGTCATGTGGATTATTACATTTTTGGCATCTCTGTAGTTTGCATGGAGAGCAGCCACCATCTAGCTCCTGTGGTCTATCCCTTAGAAATGAGCAGTCAGTGAAAGACAGAAAGAACAGGCAATTCAAGAAGAAGAGGAAATAATCATAGGGAATATGTTAGAAAAGGAACAAACTTGCAGGCTGCATGCCAAAATCTCTGTCACACTGTATATCCTGGACAGTTCCAGAAATCATAAGAATTATAGGTAATCAGAAGCCAGAGTTCAATTCCCTCAGTTTAAGTCATCACATCTAGTCAACTATTAACAACAACAGCAGCCATATCATAAATATATGCTGCTCAGCCTTTCAACTAGTTATATCTTCAGTTCTTATTCTTATTGGAAGACAATACACTGGCAAAAGACCAGGAAGGGACCTTCTGATTTCCTAAATGTATTCAGTCACAGCTCATTTGTCTACATGCCAGTTTTTCCTTTATCTTTAATTCATTCAAAGTATTTGCCAGTGTACATTTTAGAGAGTGATTGTCTCCTCTGCACCTTCCTCTGACTAAGCCAGTCAAGCCAAGCAGTTCATGCTTACATGACAAATACTCTCTTTTTACTGCTTATCTTAATAACCCCTCAACACAAGTGCAAAATCATTCACATACTTTAGGAAGAAAGCTTCTTTTTACTGTAACTACATCTGTTCTGTTCCAGCTGCTCCTGAGGTGCAGTCACTCAATTCGTTATTTCCAGCTTCATGAACTAGTATGGCACTGGGAAGGTGGTTCTTCTGTCCAGTCCCTGATAAAGTTCTGTGTTTTTCTGGACTGAGAGGTAGCCAAGGAAATTGAAAGATCTCAGGGTCATTTTTTCACTTGTTCAGCTCTTTTATTAAGACCTGAAGTAAGCTCCCTGGAAAGAATCAATATAATCATTTAAGGTTGGAAAAGACCTCTAAGATCATCTGGTCCAACTGTCCCCCTACCATCAATGTCACCCACAAAACCATGTTCCTAAGCACCAAGTCCAACCTTTCCTTAAACACCCCCCAGGGACAGTGACCCTACTACTTCCCTAGCCAACCTGTTCCAACGCCTGACCACACTTTCTGAGAAGAAATGTCTCCTATTTCCAAACTAAACCTCACCTGGTGCAACTTGAGGCCATTCCCTCTAGTCCTATCACTAGCTACCTGTGAGAAGGGGATGACACCCACCTCCCCACAGCTTCCTTTCAGGTAGTTGCAGAGAGCAATAAGGTCTCCCCTGAGCCTCCTCTTCTCCAGACTAAACAACACCAGTTTCCTAAGATGCTCTTCATAAGATTTGTTTTCCGGACCCTTCACCAGCTTTATAGCCCTGCTCTGGACATGTTCCAGGGCCTTGATGTCCTTCTCGTACTGAGGGGCCCAAAACTGAACACAGTACTCGAGGTGCAGCCTCACCAGAGCAGAGTACAGGTGGACAATCACCTCCCTGGTCCTGCTGGCTACACTATTACTGATACAAGCCAGGATGCTGTTGGCCTTCTTGGCCACCTGGGCACACTGCTAGCTCATGTTCAGGCAAGCATCAACCAATAACCCCAGATCCTTTTCCTCTGCACAGCTTTTGAGCCACTCTGCCCCAAGCCTGTAGTATTGCATGGGGTTGTTGTGACCAAAGTGCAGGACCTGGCATTTAGCCAAAGGATTGCTTGCCCATAAGGACAGCAGGGGTCTCTGCACAAGATTCATACTTTGCAATATCCTAAGCTGCCTGAGCTTTTTCTGATGCTTTAGGGAAGTGGATGAGGTAAACCATCACGTTTCTTTTGCCCTTCTTTACCATAATGATTTTACCAGCAGGTAAAGGAAGTCTTGGCTTACTCCTTTCCATACATGGTTCAGATGTGGCAATGTTCCCAAAGTGCCCCATTATTGCCCCTCGCCTTAGCCTGAATTTTGTATTTGTGCCATATTAACAAATAAGGCATCACTGAGACCCACTGTTGGACCCCTTTTTTCCACTGTGGCCATATAACTAGTAATAAGATTCTTGGACTGCAGATTACTCACACATGGGCAAATAGGTCAGCAATTCACATAATAATGCTAATAGGTCTAAATCAAAATATGTACACATCTCTTGATGCAATTAAATTGTACCTTGCATCTGCAGTGTCCCTTCCCTAACTCAGAATCACCCTGAATGCTGTGCGCACATCTTAAGCCAAGAATCCTAAAATGCCTTTTATTTCCATATCATTTTGCCTTCTAATTTATCCTAAGATGCTCTTAGAAGAAAACTATTTTTGTTAACTGTGGAAAATCCAACTCTTAAAGCATCTTTGTTTCCCATAACATGCAATAAAAAGGCATTGATTTGAACCTTTTGCAAAATATAGACTTGTTAAAAGACACATTGTCTGCAAATCTGGTGTGCTAATTTCCCATGTGTGATTGGATCTGTGTGCAGATACTCAACAGTAAATAAAACCCAAGGTTTGTCAAAAAGAATTTCTGAGTAAGTTTATTAGGTTAAAATCTGTTTTGTTTTGGTGTGCCACTGTTGTTGTTTTTTCTTGGTCCCACATGGAGAGCAAACATGGCCTGGAAGAGTGTTATGTCAAGTACCTCCCATCATGCATTGTTGCTGCTCAGTGAACTGAAGTCTAAAAAAAAAGTAATTCCTCATTTTCATCTTGACTAGGATTCCCCTTTTCTTTGCTGTGAAGCTGCACTAATCCTTCATTCAGCACAGCCCACACCCTCTGGTTCCACTCGGAGTTCTCCCTTTCTAACATCATTGTATTCTTTATCTGGGCCTTCTTCTTCCAATAGTACTCCTTGAAAGCTCTTTCACAGACAAGAAAGGACCAGCTCCATAATGGCCAAGTTGGCCCTTTTCTTTTCTCTCTCTTTTTTTTAAGCTTCCGACTGAGCTTTGCTATTTAATCTTCTTGAGGCGTTCAAGATGTCACTTGCCTCTGATGACTATAGACAAAAGGGAAATCCATCCAACTTGAATGCAGTGTATACTTGAATACATTGGGTTGCTTTGAAGAGAGTTTCTTGAAGTCTCTGTGTTTCATTGGCTGTCCTGGTGGCCTCCATGCAGGTCTTTATGTTAAATCATATGCACTTTCACAAAGCATGTTTCCTGGAATGTTACCTGAATTTATACAGCCTTAAATATTAGCAGGTAAAATATTCAGCCAAATATGATTGTTTCAATCAGGTATTTTTAAAAAGCTAATGAGAATTTTACCTTCTCTCCGCAAGTATATCAGAACATGTTACACTTTGTGGATGCTTTGACTGTTTCCTTTGCACATATTTTACAGGTAGCTATGCCATATTCCCCCTTCTCACCACTGCAAGATGAGAATAGTGTGAATATACAGAGAACAGAGTGCATCATTCCCTTCCTTCAGCCCCTCTACTACCTCTTCAAGCACTAAAAAATTAACATTTGTCTCTCTATACTGCATTGTCTCAAGATTAATTTTACACTTCCTGTATTTTAGGAAACCTGAAATATTAATGTAAAAACATTTTCATAAGTCTTACAGAAAGTATAGGGGAAATGAAATTAATTATATTCATGGATGTCTTACATTTTATATATTCTTTAAAGGACCCTGATTTTTCTGAAGGACTGAATGTCTCAAGACACCTAACTCTAGCTACTGGTTACCTATAAATATTTATACAGATTGATCAGTGGTGTGGAGGATGTAGGATGAATAGATGTTTGTCTGTATTGGTCTGTTATTAGTCTGTATAGGTAAATTTTCAGGAGCTTATTTTTATGACTTATATACATATAAAATTCTGGGAAAAGAGCAAAATGGATAATGTTCATTCAATGTGAATGTAAGAACTAGCAATTTGATTACATGGAAATATAGAATATGAATATTCTATGTTAATATATGGGTCTACCAATTCCTAACATCAGGCAAGAGCAGAAAACATGCAGTCTGTGTAGCAATATATACAACTTTTCATTTCCCATATCAATCATGAGAACAAGTTGAAGTTCAGATAATGGCCAGTTCAATTTACCCTAATTGTTAAGGACTTAGCCTGACTGTTTGCATTACAGACTGTGGCCACTGGGTTCTCAGTAGGGGTTTGCGGCCTACTCCATCCCGTAACAAACCCATGTTCATGCGTCGATTCAGATCCATCACCCTGAGATAAACTGTGAATATTGCCCTTTGTCCTGTGCTGCATTCTTTCATGCATTGTGTAGTGACTATTTAAGGATTTAAAGGCTCATTTGCACAATTCTTTTGTCAGCAGCCTCAGTGCAGAATGGAAAAGTGATGGCTTCTCTGTCTGGGTTATGCCCTGAAGCTCTTGTGAGAGGAATCTACATACATAAGTTTTTCTTACACATGCAGAATGTCAACACTAAAAAAATAATAATAATAATAAAAAAATGACCTGTCTGTTTCAGTAGCGTGAAAGGTTATGGGTTAATATATGATGTGATTTGTTTTCCTCTTTTGTGGTATTAAAAAAAAAAAAAATCAACACTTGAAAACAAACAGTAAAAGAATACAGAAACTTTATGTATTTAAAAATTCAGCTGATTAAGGTTGCTGGAATTTGCAAAATAAATCTCCTTTGTTGAAGGAGATTGATAACATTAATAATTTAGAAGCCTTCAATTGCTCAGAATATGTCTGAGAAGATAATATTTCAAAGGTCCATCTCATCTGCCTATTATGCATGTCTGGTTTGTTAATGCATGTTTATTTAAACAAACAAACAAAAAATGTCCTTGGAATGACAGTAACTTTATGTGTATATATATGTATATACATTTATTCATTTTACAAAAAGATCTTATTATTCTTTCCCTCAAAATAGAGTTGGTTGAAAGGTTGCAAACAAAGATTAAAATTTGCCAAAATCACCTCCTTACACTCTATCTGATAACTCAGAAGGCTGTGCAAACACTGAGTTATTTACCTGACTCATTTACTGCATTGTTGCTTTTTATTTAACACAGATGGATGTCTCCTTATGTTCATGAAATTTACAGTCATTTCTCATAAATAAGCATCAGGGATTTGAAATCAGATAACAACATAGTGCAATGATATTGTCTTTTTCTATACAGCATTTTTCATTAATGTTCATGACATAGATCGCTTAGAAATATGCTGTACTTTTTTTCAAAGTTTTCCAAAATAAATTGTTTAGTAAAGTGTCTCGTATCATTTTGTATGAATAAAATGTGTGAGTCAAACCACTCTTACAGATGGAAACAAATCTTGAAACATGGAAGACCTTGGCCTTCAAATTAAATCTGGTTGACATTATCTGTCTATGTATTTTCCACCTATACATTATTATCATTTTTAGAATGAATACTGAAATCTGCCCTGACTGATTTTAATCAAAGATATCTCCAAACTCCAGCAATATAGGTTTTTTTTGTTGTTGGTTAAAAGTATTCTGTTGGGATTTTCCAGCTTTTATATCAGTCATCCACCCCCTCTGCTCTAAAAACACTACAAGTTTTTATCATCCAAATGTCCACTTTTCCCAGAGTTGTTAAACCATTTTCTCAAACACCTCTGTGTGAGGGCAAAATCTATAGAGCTACTGTATCGATCAAAATTCTCCTTAAAGTTTATCTTTGTTGTAGTCCAGGTAGAAAACAGGTGGCAGCAAATAGCTGTAAGTGATATGTTCCAAATTATGTTAATAACAATTGGTTTAATAAACCTACAGATCAGGCATATAGCTAGCGTAATCCTCATTAAAGCCTCTCATTATTTTGGTGACCAAGTCTTTCCCCTCTTTGACGTACCTGAATGTTTTTGGTCCATGTT
The DNA here is from genome assembly GCF_964034855.1 of Anser brachyrhynchus. NCBI lineage: Eukaryota > Metazoa > Chordata > Aves > Anseriformes > Anatidae > Anser > Anser brachyrhynchus. The sequence goes on along the minus strand of NC_137696.1, from coordinate 113,618,844 downwards.
TCAGCTTGTGTTGCATATTCCAGGTTGTGTGTCACAAGGGTAGTTACCCTTGTAAGATCCCAATGGCAATGAGGCCTTTCTACAGAAAAGACCTGTGACTGCCTCAAAAACAGGAGAACAACCTAATTTAAATACACTCCCAGTGAAACATTTGCTTTTTTGATCTTACTGTTGAATTAATTGAATAATTCAACCAGTAGAGGCAAAAATGTAAATACTTTGGAAAATAAGAATGAATATAAATATATTTAATATGGAGCATATTAAAAGAGCATTTACAACATAGTTTTTCTTTCTATTTGCTAAGCTTTAGGAAGGACACTGAGAAATGAAAGAGAAATCTTAGACCGGATACTTGAATTGCAAACCCTTAGAATTTATGTAGATCATCGTTTTTGCATCTGAAAATTAGCCTGTCATCCTGAGACATAATGTTAAACTTTGTTCTCCCCTGTAGGGAATTCCATGAAATTTTATACTATGATACATGTCTTGTTTAAACATTAGTATTAGTCTGTCTTGTTTATTACATTCCTTAGCCTGAAGATGCGCAAAATTATGTAGCTCCACATGTAACGTGTCCTCTCAGACAGACTGATGTCACTGACATGAGGTAGCCTTTGAACACTGGTTCATGGCCCTAGTTGTGAGAAATGGCTATATCAAACAGTATTCTAAATATTGTCACAATTTTGGCATAATGGGGACTGAGCTCTGTCTTGACCCCATTAGCTCATTTAAATGTAAATGACCATTTGAAAATCTGTGTATCCAATGTGTATCAGTATGTACACCACATAAAAGATTCTGGTGTCCAACAGAAAGATTACCATTTATTCCTAATTGCAACAATAGAGTACAACAATGTGAGTCCACATGAAGGCCTGGGCTAGACCACTGAGCACTAGGGAATTTAGCTGGTTGTATCAGTTCCCATCACAGGATGAAAATACAGCTTGTAGTTTTCTGGAGTCATAGTAAAAAGAGGGCAATTTCAACTCCAGAAACATGTAAGAATTGCTTGTGGAGAAAGACTTAACTGTACAAAAATTCAGGTTTGTAGAGCCAGCTTATTCCAGTCAGTGTATGAGAAACTGATATTATACAATCTCTCAGAAAAAAAAAAAAAAAAGAAAAAAAAAGTATTAAAAAGAATTTCAGAAATATATCCAATGCACACTGACGGAGGACAAATACATCTTATATCAGGTCTCCTTGACAGATATTTCCCATAACTCTTCCAAAAAAAATTCTCAATTCAATAATATTTTTAGACTTCCCCCAAGGAAGTTTGGAGTTTTACAAATGTATAAGATTTGTATTTTTATAATACTAGTACTGTGTAATTAGTACACTTCTCTCATCCTCCTCAGTAACTTTCGTAATACTGTCTATGAGTTTCTGTAAATTATAATTTCTCACTAGAGAGCCAAGCCATAGTGGCAGAATTTTATGTTTCGATTTAAGTGTGAGGAGAACTATTGGCATTTCATTAGCTTCTTGCAAAACTGTCTCTCATAGTCACGAGTTTCCAATTTTGCAGGTGTTTCACTGCTAAGGTGTACGAATGTCACAGCAGGTGTAAATCATGGAGGGAAAGGCTGTCTCTTGTTACCTAGGTTATGGCTTTTGGATGTCTTTATTCAATACAACAGTGACCTTGGTGTGGGTTTTCTTCATCACAGTGTAGAAAGAGAAATACCTGGAATGCAGTGGCCATGACAACCTGTAAACTGCTTGGCCACCTGGAGCTTCCCCAATGCATGTGGTTGAATCCCTGAGCCACTGTAACCAGACCATGCACTTTCAATCTTCTGGGGAGGACTTCAAAAACAATTGACTCTTTGCCTATGTAGATTTTCAATCCAAGGATGTCCCAAATTCTTGATAATGGCAGAAATCTGCGATGCATTTGGAATTAGCCTATTTTATAAAAAGGGTGGTGTGTGTTTTTGTTTTTTTTTCCAAGTTTACCATCCTTTCCTCCACCTTGCATTGGTTCAGAATCAGCTAGCTATTGCTAACATAGCTATTGATTTAAATTAGGTTTTAGAAAGATGAGTGATGATTCTGTGCATGACATGAACACTTATATGTAATATACAGTGCATACACCAGTTATATGACAAACCAAACCACTTTAAACAGATTAAGACCAAGTAAAGTCATAGTAATATATTCCACAATGTTACTATTCATCACATTAATATTAATATTAATATTAATATTAATATTAATATTAATATTAATATTAATATTAATGGTGATTATGATGAAGACCCTTGTTTTTTCATCTGAAGCCAGACTTCCAAATTCATATGTAATTTTAACACGTGATACTTAACAGTATTGTCCTCAATTTTCTATGTCAAGCTGAATATCAACCAGAATGATGACATTTTTCTATTTGTGATAATCTGTGATTATCTCTTTAGAGTGTAGGGTTCCAAGCAATGAATTGATGACATGTAATACAAAAAGTAAAACAACAAATAAACAATCAAAGAAAGAAACAAATAAATAACATGAGAAGTTATCTTACCATTTTCTCCCGATTGCCTTAGGTGGTTTCCCATAAAGCATATTGTCTTTTACAGTCTCTAGTCAGAAGTGCTTATTTGCATGCACTGCACAGAAACTCTAGGACCACATCTGAATAGCGTGCTCTTATGCCCCTCTCCCACTGTCATCAAAAATGTTTAATTATTATTGATCCTTGCTCCTCATACCACGTGCTTATAGTATCCTCTCAAATTGTTCACATATACTGCCTTGCAACTCATGTTGCTAATCAACATTTGGATATGGTCAGCCTGTTTTAGAGTGAGGGACTATTTAGCCATGTGAATGCATTCCATGCCAGTTGGCTGCTCTAACATACAACCATGCATGGGTTATTTTATTTTCCTGCATAGGCATAGTCTAGGTGTGAGATTCATGGCTGTGAATTCCCAGGGCTGTGAATTTTACTGAATCCCTTTACAGTTCTTGCCCTAACTGTCTGATCCCATTGACTCTGATAGAAGTTATACTCTTAGAAGCTTCTACAAAGGGATCTTTTTTATATGTTTACATATACACATATATCGTTCTACAAATAAAGTCCTGTAAAAAAAAAAAAAGTTAACTAAAGGGATTAATATTCATAAATATGTATTTTAAGGGCATTATTTAATTTGGTTTATTTTTTCCTGTTATCTCTTCCTCCTTGCCCTTTCACATTCTGTTTTATTTTTATTTCCACTTTGGCGCTTTTAACTGATAATTTAACAACATTTGCATTTTGTAATTTGCATAATATAATTGTAACAAACTTTAAAATAAATGAAAGCTTGCAGATTATAAAAATGCAGAGCTCAGCAATACATAAGTATACACTTAAAAGAATGATGCTGATAAGGCAGTCTGGCTTTCTAATAACTGTAGTAAAATTTGGTTCCTTAAGCCACAAAACAAAGCTAATTAAGACGGAAAAATTCAAACACAAATTGAAAGTGATCTCTTTTTTTTCCCCCAGCTGTAAAGAGTTTTTCTCTAAAAGAGGCATATATAATACAGTGTATCTTGGATTTATTCCAAAAAGAATTGCGAGTCAGTGCAGAAGTCCACACTGGGATTAACTAATACATGAAAGCATTTGCACCAGGAGTACAGATGGAAAAAAATAGTGTAAGATAACCTAACAATTTATGTTTACAAGAGAAAGGGAAATACATTTGAGTTTGAGATGGAAGATGTCTGACTCTGCTCTGTTTGGGTTGCGAGAATATGAAAGGGAATTGAATAAATTTTTTTTCCTCCTTACTGTGAAGAAAAGACCTTACTGTGAACATGATTAAGTTCTGGAGTCATGATTTAATTTTAATTTCTTTTTCTTTTTTTATTTTAATTTTAAAGTGTATTTCTTACCCAGAGGAATGTTTTTCTACATCTGTTTCTCTGCAATTCTGTAATCCTTTCTTTCCTTTCTTCTTTGCCTAAGACTTCACACCTAGTGTTCTTCCAATCTTCTTCTGCCACTGATACCCATACTTCTCTTCTTGCCTAGCCCTCCATTAGTCTTCCCCCTATTTTTCCCAAGACACCCTATAATTCTCTTCTCCCTAACCTCCAGGGTGCCATGCCCCTGCTACTGGATCTCATGGTCTCTATGGCCCTCCCATATGGCCTCTTCCTAGACAGTCCCTTTCTCCCTGTCTGGACAGACCTCACCTTAATGTCCCTTGTTCACACATCTGTTCCTTATTCACTCTTAGCTCTATCCCTTCATGGTCACCTACTCTGTACCAGTGCATCTTCCTGTAGTTCAGTCCTAGCATTTTCCTACGGAAATCTTGGAATGAGGAAGCCTAACTTTTCCTGGAAACACTGCAAATCAGTGGATCCTTTTGCTAAAGTAATGTTTCCAAACCTGCAGAAAATAGAGGAAAATTGTATCCATCACTCCTTTCAGTGAAGAAACAGAGGGATAAAATTCTGCATTTGTAACCATTTTATTGGCTTTCATCTATTCCTGTGCTATATTGATGTAGCTAGAAGGTTTGAAACAAGAATGCCTTTGGCAATTTCAGTAGAGATTACTGTAAATTGTCAGTGCTGCAGTTATTCTGGGGACACACAGAAGTTGTGGCTACTTTGGCATCACTTTGTATTACCACAAAGTTGAATTTTAAAAAGCATAAAGGGGGTTGGCGCGGCCACAGTTAATTGACTGTGGTACAAAGGCAGGATAAGTAATGTTGAATAGGAGCACTTTCATTTGGCAGTATGCTCAGTAAGACACAACAAATCTTCAGCCTCAGTTCTGTAGCCTACAAAATGAGTTACCAAAGACATGGAGTGACCTGAATGTTAGACATACTTCCATTCTGAAACAGCAGCATTTCTGCATGCAGTCACAGATTTACAGGGAAAGGAAGACTGGGCTTTTACTCTTAATCATTGTTTCAAACAATACGTAAAAGAAACAACAAGTATAGAACCTTCATTCTTAGATGTATTAGAATGAGTCCAGAGGAGGGCCATGAGGATGATTAGAGGTCTGGAGTACCTCTCCTATGAAGACAGGCTGAGGGAGTTGGGGTTGCTCAGCCTGGAGAAGAGAAGGCTCTGGAGAGACCTTATAATGTCCTTCCAGCACCTAAGCAGGGTCTACAGGAAAGCTGGGGAGGGACTCTTTGTCATGGATTGTAGTAATAGGACAGGGAGTATTCGCTTTAAACTGAAAGAGAGTAAATTTAGATTAGATATAAGGAAGAAATTCTTTACTCTGAGGGTAGTAAGGCATTGGAACAGGTTGCCCAGAGAAGCTGTGGATGACCCCATCCCAGGAAGCATTTAAGGCCAGGTAAATGGGGCTTTAGTCAACTTGGTCTAGTGAGAGGTGTCCCTGCCTACAGCAGGGGGGTTGGAACTAGGTAGTCTTTTAGGTCCCTTCTAATCCAAACTGTTCTATGATTCTGTAATGCATTCTGTTGTCCTACTGAAGCATAATTCTGAATAATAAGAACCTTAAGAGTCATTGACTTTTCATGCTTATTCCATGGCCATATGCCTTCAATAACACCACCCCTTAACAAACTCAGCTAGCTCAAAATCTACAATAGATGCATCCCATTGCTGATCTTTCAATCACACAGGCCAACAAATTACAGCCATCATGTCAATAAAATTATTTGTGGAGAAAATTAAGTTCTCCATCAGCAGTTTGACACCACATCCTTCTCCTCTCAAAGTTACTGAAGATTTATGTATTTATTTTCCCAAAACATTACTGTAATATGTGATACAAAGTCTTTTAATGGTAGTGGTTAGAGCTGCTACTAACCATGGATGGCATGGGGAAAGGGTAGTCTTGTAAGAAACCTTAAATGGCAGTGAACATCTGAATGCATATTCTATTCATTTATTGTTCTGTCTAGCCAAATACCACCTTTATATGTTATGGACAAGCAAACTGAAGAGAAATTTGGATCTTATTAACAGGGATCATCTTTTTAATTAAAGATATAACCCCAGATATATATGTAAAATACACACTATCAATCAATGCCTATTTGCTTTTCCTGTCTCACTACTTGCAAGTTTAGAAGAAAATTTACTGTATGTTTTCTCACAACAAATCCACAACCTTGCCTCTTCCTGATGATTTACACGGAATATGCAGTTCAAACAACAAAGAGGAGCTACCTAAGATATTTTATTATATAAAATGTTACCATTGTCTGAAATAAATTTTCTCACATCTCCTCTTTAAAGACCTTATGTTTTTTTTTGTTTGGTTGGTTGGTTGTTTTTTTTTATGACTTTCACAATGTATTATTTCACGTTGCCCGTTTAAAACAGAAATGATATGGTTTTCTTGGAAATATGCAGGCTAGCAAAAAATGCCAGGCTGCATTCATAAATAGTATGTAAGACAGCACTAACCCTAGGAGCCAGTTCACTGTGTATTCTGCCCTGGAAGCAGACAGTAGTTGCAGTGCTGCAGCTGAACAGAGGTCTTGTCAAAGCAACAGAGCTAATCCCTGGAGCATCCCTGACTGTGGCTGACTTGAATTTGTCGATTTACAATCTCTGAAACGATGTGCGGTTTCTTCTAATAATTACATGACCAGTTTTTGCAATTATTCATCATCTTTAACATATGCCTTTATGAGCCATTTTTAAATGAGTGTTAAACATAAACATAATACTGTGTTTATTTTCCTCTTTCATATGTGATCCCAAAATAGAAACTTGAAAGCACCCACAACTTCCCCTGTTTTAAAGGCAATATCTTTCCAAATTGATTAAATTACTTCCATGAAAAAAGTCCCAAAACAAAACAAACAAACAAACAAACAAAAAGTAGAAAAATACCACTCCAGATTAGCATTTGCGTACACCTTGGGGAACTGCCCTGGGAAATGTTAACATAAATTATTTGAGTCTCAGCTGAATGATCTGAAGAGAAACATCCTTAGCAATGAACATCATCATCTTGTTAGACTGCTCCTGAAGTCTGGAAATACTTGCAAAAACCAGTGTAAAAGATATAGGGCTAAATTCATCCTTGGCATAAGTTTAAGATTGTTAAATAAATGGACTTGGCAGATAAAAATAAGCCATGGATGTGATACAAATTGTCTTCAACTTTTCTGCTTGCAGATTGTAGGTAGCATAAAACCACATCTGTGCATCCTTAGTCACATGATAAAATAACATTATATCAAGAATAATTAGACATCTATGGACTGTAGTGCACTCTTTGAATAAATATTAATTCCATAGATTAAAATGCAAAACATTCAAGACTTCTAAAATAACTTGTTGTTCAGTAAAATAATAAGGGGAAAAAATATAAGAAAATGCAGAAAGAAAAAAAAAAGATTAGATATAGACATGAAACATTAGATCATCTACAATTATATTACTTTCAAAATATTACTATCCTGAAGGAATGAGCAATATGTCAGAGAACTGCAAGCAATCTAATGGCTACCTGTTTCTATTAGGTAAGTGCTTGTGTCAGCATAAAGCATTTTCTCCATAAGGCCAAAAAAAAATGTTATTGTACTAGATGTGTCTTTATTCTGCTCTGACAACTTCTGTCTCTAACAGAAAAGTTGTCAGGGTAGTGATAGTTAATATTGTTCTTGCTTTTATTATTGCCTTTTATTTTGTGAGAACTGCTGAATGAGTACAACTCAATGCTGAGAAAATGGTGCCAAGCAAAGTCAATGCTCTCCTCAGTCTGCATTCATAACAATCAGCAAGTGCTTTCTTCATACCATCACAACTCCAGACTAGCCACAGCACAATTGTCTCTTACATGCTGGGGATATGGAAGTGTAATAAAGGATGTGCCTAGATGACACAAGGAGAAATGGAAGCATCATGGGTGCATTGGAGAACGTTGTTTAATCTATCCAATATCAGGACTTTCAAGTTTGGAGGACATCTAAAGAGTAAGCTAGAGTTGTACCTCCTATAAACTTTAGGTTGTTGGTAGATTTCAGTGGAAACTTACTTTGTTCATGTCTTATTTGGTGAGGAAGGTGAATATGGAAGATACATACAGATGTGTGACCATTTATGTTTAGTCAGAAGATCGTAACCTTCATACCCTGTTGCTTAACCAGTTATCAGTTAGGAAGCTGTTAGCCAAAGAATGACTCAATGGTGCCATTTGTTTTTGAGAATTGCCTTCCCATGTTTCCTGTCAATGAGACACGTGACAAGTCATAGCACATTCTGGTCTCCTAGGCTTCCCCAGCTATGTTAGGATCAGTGATAGGATGCTCATCTCAGTTCCTACTTTTCCTTATCGTCTTGGTTCTGTATCAATAAGAACTGATTGCTCTCCACTGTGCTGCAACTATCCTGGTTGTTCTAGCGTAGCAGATAGAGCAACATTTCGCATCTCCTTCAAATCTCAAGACATGCCAGCAAGCCAGGATCCCATGTGCTGGATCCACTAAACTCACTACACTCTTATCCATCCCCATAGCTTGGCAAACCAGTAAAATGCCTGGTCCCATGAATATCTCAAATGCCAGAGAAAAATATGCTCTTGCTGTCTGAAGGCAAATGAAAACCTCTCTCTGTTGGTCAACAGTTCTCTTTGGAAACTGTTATCTCCTTAGAACATTTTTATCAAATTCATTTTGGGGAAAAAAAAAAAAAAAGAAAGAAAATAAAAGTTATTTTGTACAGTTCGCCTCCTTGTATTTTATGATTATGGCATTTTTAATTTTGTAGTACATGACCTGAAACTGAACTACCACTTCATTGTATTATAGCTTACTGCTGAGTGGGGTGGTTGCAGATGATTAAGTTAGAACTTATTCTGTTGCTGTGAGCTTGATCTTTTTCTCCTGTTGTGCAAGTCTCTCTGTTCATGCTTGCCTTCTCTCCTATTATCATTGATTTATGTTCCTCCTTAAAGGCTCAGCTATTCACCATGTTTCTCAAAGTCTGTAAGTAAAATATAAAGTCGAATATACAGTAAGCTTTGGGACAGTATGACTGACTACAACTTTTAAAGGTAATTAAAGGAAAAGATTGAAATTTCAGAACCCAGAATAATAGAAATTGTAATTGAATCAACATCTTTAAATTTAATCATTTTGCTTCATACACTGGAAAAATATGCATACTAACTAACAGACACTTATTATGACTACAAGTTTAGTCTTGAACTTTCTGAGGTTTATAATTTCCCAGCATTTGGGCTCTTACATACATTACCCAGATGAAATATAGCAACATTTTATTTTAGTAGTTCCATCCCTGTTCCTCGTGCTCCAGTAAAGAACAATTTGTTTTATTTTTATGGACATATTTTTTTCAGTCATTTGGTCTGTAATACAGGCTATTTCTCTTTTTAGACATCATTAAAAATAAAACTAAACAACCCTGCCTAAAAAATCAGTTACAAACTGTTACAGGGCATAGACAAGCTGTTACATGCATGAAGAGAAATTGCTCATATAAGCTTTAACTATGCATGTGGTATGATGACTTGTAGCAGTAACTTATTTCTTCTTACAGCTGATTATTAAAGTGACTACATTACAATGACTACTGGGAAAATAAAAATAAACAACATAAATAAATGCACAGTTGCAGCAGAGAACAAGACAAGTTTTTGACAGCATTACCTAGTTGCCTGCCTTCAAAACTAATAAAATCTTTCTTCTCAGGGGACAGAAAGTTTGCAGTAGCTTCCTCAATAACAGCTTCTCTCTGTTATTAAATTCATATGGAGTGCACATGCTACTATTGAAATAACTAGTGGCAGGAGAAACTGCAAGAAAATGTCCTCCCCTGGAAAAAAAGTTGTGGAAGTGTGTCACCAGGACCACCATGTGGGTTAAGCAAAAATTCCAGAAAAGGCAAAGACACACACAGACACCACTGACATATAGGTCTGAAAAAGACCTACCCACAGTCCAGCAGTTTTTAATTTCCATCTGGATATGAATGTTGGCTGACTGTGAGAAGCAACTAAGATCAAGCTCCTGTACATTATACATCACCTTAAATGTGTGAAATTTCTGCATCCCCAATGGAATGCTTTAGTAACCCACAAATCAAAAAGAGCTGAAATTTTCTAGTGCTAGCCCAACATTCTGAATTACAGCAGGGTTCAATATCTGGTCCATCATTAGCACATCTGTCTAACCTGTTCTTAGAAAACCTTTGCAGAAGATGATTCTGCAAGAAGTTTTGAAAAATGGCTTAGACAAACATCTGTTATTCATTATGTTTACCTATTTATGACATTTATATGAAACGTGCTTTTATAAAATATCCGTTTCAAAGATATTAATTCCCTCCACATCTACAATAATTCAATGGAAACTGAAGCACTGTCTGACCTTGAAGGCTACAAAGTGATCGTGTAGATAGAAGTCTATATGCTTGCGGTGTTCACAAGCATATGGAAAAAATGTTAATTATAATGAATATTTCACAGGAAAATCTTCCTCTGGCCTTGGGAGAAATTCTGGTGCAAAGCAGATGTTGAGGCATGTCCATTGACAAAGGGGGCAGCTAGTCCATAATTACAGCAGTATAAAAATGACATCCATTTACCCCAGATCCTGAGCTTATTGCCCTGAGGTGACACAACTACTGATATTCAAGTTAGCTTGTTTAAAGAGAGTGTGTTGCCTACAGAAGTGACAACTTTTCATTACAGTGCCCTGATGCTGCAATTTGGTGGTCAGACCAATTAATCTAGAATGTAGAGGTTTCAAGAGTTTTTTGCAGATAGCTTGTACAGAAGGTAGAACTATGTCTCCACCTTCTCCTACCCTAAGGCAAGTTACTTAGTTGTTGAACTCTCTTGGATAACCTATTCCTGTTTTCTGTACTGCAATAAAAATAAGTACCAGACATTTTTCAGAAGCATTTTTCTTATTTTACAGACAGCTCTCTAAAATATGATAGCTTCTGTCTTCCTTTGGTCTGAATTCTTGTGTCATCTTTCAGAATTCTGCAGCTACATTTCTCTGGCCTGGCTTTATATTAAACTGGTAGTAAGACAGTAGTTAGTACTGTCCCAATATGGCAGTTTTGGTATGCATCCTTAATCCGTTAGATTTACTTCCTGAGGAAAAACGGAACTAAGTCTGATCTTAAAAAGCTTAAACTCCACCAAAACTGCAGGTCCATGGGATTTTGATTCAGATCCTAAACTCACACACACAATACCTAGGAATTGATCCAATTCCCAAATCAAGTTATTTTAGAACCTTTTTTGTTTTATGTTTGCTACTTTTCTCTTTACTTTGTCATGACCTAACTACTGGTCCAAAACACTGTGCCAGGGAATGAAAAATATCCAGTGTGCAGGTGATGTAAATATATCTATCTATTGTACAGAAAAGCAGAAGTACATGGACTAGTTAGTACATGTATGTGCTGTTCTTTGAAGATTTAACATTGAAGCGTTATGTAAGTCTTCTTTGGCAAATAACCATTAAATGGTGCTGCTATATTTTCAACTACTAAAGAATTTGTATGTGTTTTAGATCTTCTTCCAACAACTGATTTGTCTTAACAGCTGAATCTCTGGAGGAGACTCTTGAATTGATTACATATGAACAGCCATACATAAATAATGGTGGACCCCTAAAAAATATTCAAAATATTGAACTAATAGGTAACATTTTGTATCAGAGTAAGAATCCTACATCTGTTATGACACAAACTTTACCTTGAATAACTAACTCTTTGCTATCTACAGTGTATTTTTATTTTTACTACCCATCTTAATCTTTTCTGTATGCCTTACCTTTTCATGATGGCTGAAATGGTCAACACAGTGAACACAACACAATGGTCAACACCGTGGTTAACACAATGAAGCATATTTCAATCTTATATCTTGAAAAGCCTATAAAATGTTTGGTAGGTATTAGGGAAAGCAGATAAGATTGTACAAAATTATTTCATTTGAAGAGGACGGGACTAATTTCCATAATTAGAAAGGATGTAAACAGATTGTATGCAAAGAAGTATTTTTGTAGAGTATGACATAAACATATTCTTTTCAAATCTATGAAGCTTATTTGATCAGTAATTTTGAACGTTATCTTTTCTAAAAATTTCATGAGACAAATGAACCATACAGGACAATTTTGTTAGTGTCTTCCACTGACAATTTAGGCCATTCTGACTTTCACAAAAACGTGTATCCTTTCATAAGAACATTTCCCATTATGCTTTCTGTAACCCAGCCCTTCAAATTTTGTGGGTGTTAGTTGCTGTTTCTTTGAAGTGGATATTTAAAATGAGAATGTTGGGGTTTTTTCAGTCTCTTTTTTTTTTTCTTCTGCAGTAATGCTCATTTTACATTTTCTTCTCCTTATTTCTAAGATAATAGAAGTCTGTCATTGTATTTGTGTATTTGTGTTGGTTAAATAATGTATAACAGCATTTTAATTATTAATTATTATTATTTTTCCCATATAAAAGTCAAAATAATCTAGAAACATTCATAAAAACATTTATACTATATATAATATACAAATAGTTATATGTGTGTGTGAAACAGTAATTACAGTGAGTTATTGTGATTTATTTGGTAGGCAATGTTTCAGAAGGTTTTTATTTAATCTATGGAACTAACAAGCCATGCTTCTGTGTTACATTCACCACTTGCTTAAGTAAGAAAATGTTTTGCATCTTTTTATCTTCACCATACACACAGTACGAGTGAACTAAATTCAGATGACCTCCATCTTGCATTCTGGTTGAGTACAAAATCATGTCTCTATCCTGTTAACATTGTGCTATAACGCATTCTTTTATTCTAGAGTTCATTTATTCTAGAACAAACTTGCCTGAGATTGTTCTGAATCTGTGGAAAGTATTAACTATGGACAAGAAAGTAATTTGTACTGTATTTTGGTAAATGTTTTCTGTTCATTAGATGTACAGGCATGTGGATATGGTTTTTCCTCTTGCCCTGCAAATGCTCACTATTTCCTCTTTGAATTATGAGTGATCTCTTTTCCAGAGAAGGGCCTCAAATGAATATAAATTATGGTGGCAGTTGTTTGCTGCTTACTAAAATCATTGGGTGGCATACTCTGCATATAAACATGCCAGTCTTCACTAGAGACAGGTTGTTCCAATAATCCTAAATTGTTTATTTCACCTCCCAACCTCTGAATTCCACCTGCAATTATAATTCAGAGTTCATCTTATTACACTCAATTAAGCATGCACTTTATTGTGGGCTTCTTGGCGGCAGGCTTGATTTCCACTCTGTGTTGAGAATATTTTTTAATCAATACCTGTAAATCTAGGTCTCTATTCCTAAGAAGAAATATTCCTTTCCAAATGCCGCAGTTGAGACAGTCCTGCTACTTTGTGCATCACAAGAATATTTCACTAACAAAACACCTCTCTCCACTAGGAACAACCATTGTTGTTTTATACTGATGGTTAGAAATTATTTAGAGAGGAAGTGAAAGGCTTGTGGCTTCATAGCTATATTCAGCTCCCACACCAGGCCACACACTTCCTGTGTGACTCTGAACAAGTCATTTCATCTTTGTGCTTAGTTCACTACCTAGGAAAGAGAGGCGATACAGATATTCCTTATGGGGTTCACCAGAACAATTTGATCAATGTTTGAGGTACCAATGCATTTGTTTTAAGTACTTATTTAGGATGTTAATAGCCTTATAGTATTTGCGTGCTTTGCAGGGGTGTATTAGGAGGTTGTGATTGACATGAGCCATCTTGGTCTTATGCTGAGAGATCCCAAACCCAATGAACCAGACACCTAGCATTTGTATTCTGCATAATCTTTAGCATATTCTTCCTTCCTCCATCAGGTTACAAACGGGAAGTCAGAGAACAGATCTGAAAAGGGGACTTCTGAATCACATCACAGCCTAAATTCAGACTAACTCCAAGTCCATCTCCAAGTCTAAGGATTTCACAGACTGCAGACAGTTGTGTCTGAAGGGTCATTCATAGATCATATAATATTCATAGCATGGTAAACCTACTGTATGAATGTAGGAACAGCTAAGATTATTCCCACCAGATATTTATCTAATCATTTTTTAAGTTACCACAGCTTCTAACACATTCTGTTTCAGTGCTCAAAAATCTTCACTTAAAGAAAAAATCTTCCAAAGCTAAATCTTCCTTTCTGTCTTTTTATCCTATTTATGACCTACAATAGATTTAGTGAACAATATGCACACTTTCTGCTATTGGCAACATTTAATGCATGCTAGCTCTTTAGTCTTCATTTATTTTGACTAAATAATTTCATGCTTTTCAGATTTTTATCATAGTTGACATTTTTGCCAACTTCACTGCTCTCCTCTGGACTCTTCAGTTTGTCCATATCTCTCCTGAAAAACATATACTATGCCTCATGTCTAATGTACCCAAGCTCTAATAGTGAAGTGTCGTGCAAATGGGGAAGCCCTATAGTAAAGTGTGGCAGTAATAATGAGCTAGTGCTGTTGTGATGCCCCACTGCATTTCCAAAATATGTCCAACTTCACTCCACTAAGTATCCTGAATCCTGAAGGTGACAGCCTCCTTTTAAGAGGCAGTGAGGAAAAAGCTCACCTAATTTGTATGGAGAAAGGAACTGAACACAGTACTCTTACATCCAGTGTCTATGCCCTGACCTTCAAGTACTGAATAAAGGTAGAGCCTCTCCTGTTTTGTGCAGCCAATACACTCTCAGAGCAATATCAGAATCCTAAGCATCCTCAAGATTGTAAGCACCCTCAGGGTGCTCACTATAGCAGGACTAGATAGAGGAATAACTAACCTCTGAGACAGATAAAGGATTAATTTAGCTGTGATTCTTACAAGTGTGAAGTTCAAAAAAGGTACAAAACTGCTCAAAAGTTATTTTAGACAGAAATAGAGTGGTAGGTACCTAAAGACTGCCGATATCTAAAACTCAGACTGTGTCTAGTTTATGTAGTACAATATCATATTGATATATTTACCTTTCTATATGCTGGTGTATCTAGAGGCATGAAAATCATGGGAACTTCATTGATCTGACTCAGAGAATCCAAGCCTCCATCCCCCAATATAGTTTCCTTAAACAAAAAGAAAGGTTCTGCAGAGACTTGGGAGCTCATGGTTTAAATGGCTTAAATCAGTAAATCATTTCACAAGGCAATCTACAAATGCAACTCCTTTCTCTGAATGTTGATGGTTAATTTAAAATCATTTTCATGATAGAATTGCTGGATAACTTTACTGTAAATTTATAATTTATGATCATATTACAAATTCATGTCAAGTTATGGGTGCTGTTAAAATCAAAGAGCAGATCAGCAGACATTAAATTACACTACTTCCAGGGCATAGCCTTTCAATAATGTTGACCTAACCTGAATGAGAACAGGTAGCTCTGTCAGTTCCTGGAAGTTTTTTATTATGTTACAGGCTTGTATAAAAATTACCCAAGAGGAAATTAATTCTACATTTGACACAGAATCTCAAACTGTAGCCTATGGAGAATTGCAAGAAATATAGGCTACCATAGAGGCAATTTTATTCAGAACCATATTTTTCCACACCTCCTGGTTTATTTAGGACCATACTGTGGGGGTCATTCACCTAACAAAAAATGGTGGAAGCCCACCAGGGAACAAAATAATTCATCATGTAACTCTAATTTTGTTGACACCTGAGATCAATTTGGATCAAATATTTGAAGATGTTAATCACAATCTACTCATGCTTTACTGAGCAACACCAGAGGTTCATGTCTAGCTGCCCATGGGGCAAAGAGAAGGTCTACAGGAGCTCTGTTTACCTGCAGATCATTCCAAAATGTGACACTTTGTGATGTTGTTTAAATGGGTGTTGTTGCATCAAACCGTTTGTCTCAAACCCTGAAGTTAAAAAGACAGCTAAGCATATCTTACTCATATCCCTCAATCTGGTATTTCACCCCTCACGGTGCTCAACAGTGCAGTACCGGGGGCTGCCAGATTATGAAGGAGGTCCCTTGTCATTAGCTGCAGAGGCTGCACACTCTGTCAGCTAAAAGAAATTCTCTATAGGAATAAATTAGGTAAAGGATGAGTTGTAAAAGCTTACTAATGGGAAATAATGTTTTTCAATTTAATGTCCTTAAGAGATCATAGATTATTAATCATCATAGAGTCATAAACTTTACTCAAAGGAGACTTGATTTGTTCAAAACAAAAACTCACTGCAAGATTACTGAGAAATTTATAATGGTATCTGGTATTACAAAGGGACCACAGATATCAGAACCAAGACCTTTGGGAGGTTTCATTTTCAGTCTGTTCATGGTCATAAGAGAATCACTCCACTAATATTGCTGAGCTCCTCCGGAATATGTATTCATCAAATGAATAATTTACATTATAAAGGCATAGGACAATAGATGAAAAAAAAAAAAAAAAGCCATCAAAGGAGATGTTTTAATATAGTCTTTCAATTTAGAAAATGGAGAAAATGAAAATGGCATTTTTTTTCTCTTAAACCTTATGTTAGTTCCTAAATGAACATTTAAAACTATCTGTGACAGCAGAAGTGTTCTGGAATCCAATGTACCCATTAACTGTTCATTAGGAAAAGAGTATATTTGTAATAAAGTTATAATCAGTATAATCAGGTCACAGGGACGTTGCTGTTATATAGTATTCACCCTGACCATCCTGGTTATGTCATCTACAAGCCAATATGAAACCAATTGCTCAGTGAGCTGGATGTTCTGAACTTTACACATCTGGCTAGTTTGTGCTGTAACTCACAGTCATTGCATGATGCCATTTTATATATAGTATTCCAGAGAAGGAAAGAGAGATGTCATTGATGTTATGAAGATTCTTGACTGAATAAAGTCTTTCATCCCCTCTTTCATCATTTGCATTACATGTAGCTTTGTTGCAAGACATATACTGAATGAATGGCTAGACACAGATAGATCAATGTTAAAGTGTACTCTAGCGTTTCTTCTGAGCATGGGAGAACAGTGTCTTGAAGAAGAATGTTTAGGACCAGATTTTATTATTTATTTATTTATTATCTCTATCAATTGCCAGCATTGCTACATGCCCATATTGCAACACTGGTATTGAGTGAGAATTATTCTACTGCTTCCAAATTAGGACTAGGCACATTTCAAATCCCCTTGTCTTTCACATCCTGTTTTTCAGCATGCCAGATTACCTCTTTCAAAACTCTTAACCAGCATGTTCATTGTTTTTATCTTTATTTGATTGCACGTCATCTACTTCTTCCTGCTTTCTCCTGTGGATGTTGGCCAGCACTGCCTGTTGGTTATATTCTTCAAAAAGTCTTACATTTATGTATCTGTCTGTTCATGGAATGGCTCACTTATAGAAAATAGTAGTTATCTTTTTATGATATCTTTTTAAAACATTGCGGCTTTTTAATAGCATAGTACGTAGAGTTCTTGCATAGGGTAGGGAAACATGTTTTTTGGAGGTTTTTTGTTTTTGTGTTGGAAAGATTAAAACTCACCTCTCAAGAGAGAACTCTAAATGCTAAGCCGGAATCCTTAGTGCTATTGTGTCCTTGTTGTTCAGAATACTTGAAAAGCATACTGGTAAAGAAACACTGCTGAAATATGAGTTTAAAACTCCTGAAAATGAAGAAAACTAAGATCCTAAGAGTCCTATTTTCTGGGAATATGTTGTAACCAGCAGGTTGTTATAAAATATAGATGGGGCATGACCTTTCTATAACTTCTTATCAGGTAGGTAAAACAGTAAATTCCCTCTGCTAAAATCCACAAACAGTAAATGTTGGAAGGAAAGAGGCCTATTTCCCAAGGGCATGTTGACTAACTATGAGTTACTCTGTTAGTGTAATACCTTCAGTAAGCTGCTAAGGGAACATTAAAGCTAGAAGGAAAAAAAATGCTATACATTTTAAACAACCAGAGGAAACCACTGAACAACCTACCAAGGGAAGCTTTCGGTTTATTAAATGTCTACAGGGTGGATATCTGTACCTGTGCAAGGCACCAAGTCCATTTAAAAAATAAAATAAGATGACCTAACCTAGTTTAGCCATCTATTTCAGGTGATGAACTACAACTTGAAGCTGCCTATTTTGTTCATTTTATTAAAAAAAAAAAAAAAAAGTCTAGCAATGCAAATTGCTACTGGAGGTCAAATAAATAAATACATTCAGAATAACAGAAAGACTTAATTTTCTGGAGGATCACCTTCAACCAAGAGTTGTCACCTTCATACAGAAATTGCCAAAATACTGATAGGAAGAAAACACTTGGTGACCCTTTCTCATTTCACCATTTATGAACTTATGACTCAATATTATTATTTTATTTTTTTAAAAAAGGAATTCACAGAATCACATAATTCATACAATTATTATAGTAGCATAGATGCTAGGTGTTAAATATGTAAGAAATGGAAGAGGTTGATTCCAGATTGATGACTGCTGGTTTGAGACTGTAGTTATCAATACTGTTCCACCATTTACTACATCTCCCATACAGTTAGGCTGGACCTGTCTTTCCAGTGCCTTAGTTTGGGTACATTTCTGCAAATTAATATTTTCAATTAAACAAACAATTCTTTTTTTCCCAAAGTATCGGTGTCATTATTGATGACACTTAAGGAGAGATGAACTTTTATCATCATTTTTATTGTTATTAATATCAACACAATCTTATGGTAATTCTTAGATTGAAATTGATTTTTGCTTGTTTGTTTTCTTATTTATTTGTTAGTTTTTTATCATTGAAGTGGTGGGAGCTGAAAAAACAAGATTGCCTTTCTGATATGAAAAATTGTTTTGTAACACTGATAGGCCATTTAGCACTTAACTTTATGGTATTTCTGTGCTCCAGTTATACTTCCAAATCAGCTATACAGTTTCATTTTTCATTGTATAGAAACTGCTATAAGTTTCATGCATGGAACTTCCGTAAAATACTTGGTCCATTTCAGAAAATGTCTGATTAGGTTTTTCAAGAGCAACATCAATTTTAAACTTAAGTAACTGAATGTTGATCATTGTTTATTTATTACCCTTATTTACAATTCATAGTTGGTTGTTTTGTCTTCTTTGTGCAGTTTTAAATATCTTCATAGAAACACATCCACTTCATAAGGTATAAGATAACTTAGGCTGGAAAGGACATAAGGAAGTCATTAGTCCAACTTCCTGCTCAAAGCACAGTCAACAACAAGGTTGCTCAGACCAAAATTTAGTTATTAGGTTACTTATTAGGACCTCTGGTTTAATGAAGAAGGGATGGTTTACGAATGTTTGAGAATGATGGGGTTTTGAGCAACCTGGTCTAGTGGGAGGTGTCCCTGCCAATGGTAGGGGGGTTAGATTTAGCTGATTTTTAGGGTCCCTTCCAACCTAAACCATTCTTTGTTTCTAGGATATGGATGTCATGAGGGAAAGGGATCATATTAAGTGCGTCACATCTTCATATTAGTAGAAACAGATTTCCACAACTGCACAAAGGAATTAGTGTAACTTAGTTGTCACTTTTTTTTTAATTACCATAATTAAATTTCATTTAACACTATTTCATCCAAAACCTTTGCTGTTCTTGTTAACTAAAACATAAAGTTATGTGTATTGACAAGGAACACTGAATGTAGCTGAAGTGTATTTATGACATCTAGCATAGAAAGAGGCTTCCATATGCATATTTATTTGAGTATTCCATGAATTAAATATTGTGCAGTATAAGAGTTCCCATTTTACTGTATTTTTGTAGTTCATCACAAAGAAGCTAAGTGTTGTAGTGTGCTGTGTATCATTATGCTGATCTTTGGGGGAATTTAATCTTGACCTTTTCATATTCCTTCAAACCGCGGGTAAATCAAACTCTTTGTTCTTAATAGCTGTCAATGTTATCTCCACTAAAAATGTGTCTGTTTCATATTGCATGTTAGGTTAAAACTAATGAGAATAACAACGTTCTGATTTAGCTACATGCAAATGCTTGTTTCATCCATTTCAGAGCATTTAAATTGGTATTACTTAGCATAACTTTGTAGCTTATAGAAGAGACTTTTAATGAAAGTTTGTGCATTTTCAGTAAAAAGGATGATTTGTTAAGAAAGGTAGAAGTTTGCCATATAACTCTACTTAAACTCCTATTTATATCATCATGAGGATCTTGTGAAGAAAACTTATGGGATGGTTCCACATAGATTATGTTATAAGGACAGCTCTAGTGGCTTTACTCCTTTTTCAGTCTCAACATTCTTTTTTAAACAAGATTCCTATGAACACACCCCAGAGTATGTCAAATATCAAATAATGAATATACCGAATAAAGTTGGTTTGGTGAATAAATGAAGACAAGTTTATAAAAATTGCCATTATTCAACATATATTATTTTTTGGTGTAATTGTTATATTCAAGGAAAAAAAAAAAAACTTCAAATCTATGGCACTGTGCTCATGGTACAAGTTTAATTTGTTTGTTTGTTTGTTTTAGATATCCAAGATTAAAGTGAGAGAAAACAAAATGTTGCTTTATGGTAGATAAAGATGATATTAAGCACAGGCACAGAAAAGTAGCAGACAGTTAAAGGAAAAATATGGCATAAATTAAAATCAGTAAGTTTAAAAATATGTATCTGGAATTTGCAAGAATCTTTGCCTTTGTTATAGAGAGTACTAAAGATTTAATTTTAATTAAAGTTAAAACTATAAGGGACAGTTTCGGCCACTTCTTAAGGACTGAGACTAGAATAACAAATATCCAACTTCCATGCAAAAGATGGAGTAAAACTATTCTTTTGACCTGCTTCTTCTTTTTCCTATTTCAAGATTTTCAAGTAAAAATTACTGCAAAACATTTCAGTATAAATTAAACAACTATATCCCTCTTATCCTGTAGCTCAACAGATAAAGTAACTCCCACAACCCTACACTTATATGTAAGACGTTTCCTATAGATGCCACTTCTTTAAAAAGCCACCCACGTATGTAAGATATTTTATGACAGTAAAGAATACCTTTATGGCAAAATCAGAGAAAGAGTGGGAGGAAAAAAAAATACACAGAGAAGAAATTCAAAGTGAAAGCATAAAGATCAAAGAAATGTAGAATGTTTTACAAGGAGTGATGAATTCCAGACAATTGAGTTAAGTATAGGTAAACAGCTACAAAAATAACAAGCAAAAAAAAGGAATTTTGAAATTATCTAATCCAGCTTTTTAGGTTTCATTCACTCATTGCATTAAGAACAGCAGGTTTCTTTTCAATGGTGTTACATCAATTCACAACGGCTCAAAGTTCAAGCCTGCAAGTCCACTTGGGAGGAAAAGAAGTGAGGGAGCAGAACTCCCTAATAGTTCTTATATCAGTCTCTTTTCTGCATATGCCATAAAGAGGGGACAAAATATAATTTTCATATGTTTACTTGAAGACATTGCCAGGAGAACTGGGTTATTTTCTGCACCAGTATCCAAGATCATTGTTCCACTCTGGTATATTCACCTGAGGAACCACCACTACTTCTGTGTTTGCAGGTGTCCAAGTGTGAAACCTTAGCCCCTCCATCACCACTGAAATATTTCCTTCTGATTTTGGCAAAGTTAATTTTATACTCATCACTGTGAGTTTTTTTCAAACAGGCAAAACATATTTTAGCCCTGGAAATGTAGCCCTAAATGTATTAACAGAAATGTCCAGAAGATTTAATTTCACAATATGACAATTGTTTTTAAGTGCTATTAGCATATACCGTCCTTCTGGTGCAGTAAATATAGTATTTCCTAATTTGTATTTGCATGGGAAATTGCAACACAAGTGGGAAGAACACTTACAGATCCTTGTTAATTAAAGTTCTAAAAAAGGAATTATGCAAATGAACCTCAAAAGACTTTTTAAGCTCTTTCCAATATTTTTTTACAGTTTTTAATGAACATCTTTGAATTAATATCTTTGAATTAAAGGAAAAAAATAATAATATAATTCAGCATATATATATGTTGTCATGCTAACAAGATAATAAGTCATTTTCATTCATCACTGGAAAATAAAATATTTTCTTGGAATATTAACTCAAGATAGCATTGATTACATATTTTATACTCTATGCAGTAGGCAAAGACAGACAGAATGCATTAAATAAAATCAAATTTAAGAGGTTAAATTTCATGGTTATCTAGGAAGTATCAGTAATAAAGATCAAAAGTGTAACAGCTTTAACCAAACTATCTTAACAGAAAATGCAGGCAATGAAACAAAACCTTCCATGAAATCTTGTCAATCTCAGCAAATATGTTCAATCAACACTAAATGATATAGGAGAAAACATTCATGTGTATAGATCTAAGTGTTCTTTCTCGGTACGTTCAGAATGCAATACTTTCCTTTGTTGTTTGACGTTACTAATGTAATTTATTTTGATTGTATTTAAAAGTTCAAGAAAACTTACAAAATAGAGCAGAAGGTATGTTACATGGTCTCAAACATTTCTGTTCATCTTTTTCTCAAAATAGTCTGAAAAGTATTTCTGATAATTCCCCCCTATTTTACTTTGCATTTTCTATGTATTTGCCAAGGAACTGAAAACATATATATACCTTTATACTAATATTGCTTCTGGACACACTTGTGACAAATTAAGGCTTGACCTAATAATTTTGTCAGATTATTCTGAGAAGTTTTAAATCAGTACAGATGTTTCTAACGAATGTGCAGTGTCAGAAAATCTGCTGTATTAACCATAGGAATGTAATAAATAGAGGCCTAAATTCAATAGTTTCAAACAGTCTACAGCTTCCTCACAAGGGGAAGCAGGGTGAAGTGCTGATTTCTTCTTTTTGGTGGCCAGTGATAGGACCCAAGGGATGGCATGAAGCCACATCAGTGGAATTTCAGATTGGATATTAGGAACAGGTTCTTCACCAAGAGGGTGGTTGGGCACTGGAACAGATACCTACATTATGTACTCATCCTGTCTGGAGCAGGAAGTGATAAAGTAGACAGTCTGTCTTTCCTCCTGGGTAATTTAACTGACCACAAAATTCAGGTAACTTCCTTACGTATGAGGAGCAGCTGAAGTCACTCGGTTTGTTCAGCCCAGAGAAGAGGAGACTGAGGGGAGGCCTCATGGCGGCCTGCAGCTTCCTCACGAGGGAAGTGGAGGGGCAGGCACTGAGCTCTGCTCCCTGGGGACAGCAACAGGACCTGAGGCAATGGCATGGGGCTGGGACAGGGGAGGTTCAGGCTGGGTGTTAGGAAAAGGTTCTTCACCAAGACAGTGGTCAGGTACTGGGACAGGCTCCTCAGGGCAGTGGTCATGGCACCAAGACTGATGGAGTTCAAGAGGCATTTGGACAATTCTCTCAGATACATGGTCTGTGGGTTTTTTTTGTTTTGTTTTGTTTTTTTGTGGTCCTGTTTGGATCCAAGTGTTGGACTCCATGATCCTTGTGGGTTCCTTCCAACTCAGGATATTCTATGATTCTGTTCTATGATTCCATAGGTACTAGTGCCATTGAGGTATCCAGCCTCACCTGCAGCAATTACTCCAGGAAGGTGAAGTTGTCCAGTAAGTATCATGTCATATGTGGTAGTAAAGCTCAAACATCTCAGGTATCCAAGTGTGTCTCAAATATTATTAGGTATATATGCATTTTACATCATATAACCACTTCTATGAGTTTCCTAGAACAAAAATATATTTTTCTTCTTATTGTACAACTCCCTTAAAGAATTGTCAGTTGGCTTCATTATAGGTTTGGTCCTCTGACTTCTGTTTCTTCAGAAAATAGTAACCTTATAATAAGCAGTTTGTCGAAGAGTCCTTCCAATGTAGCCAGTTGGACCCTACAGAAATTCTTTTATTCCTATGAATATAATTCGACTTTCAGAATAATCTTCCAATTAGAAGGTTACCCTACTTCCAATAAAAGTGAAAAAATAAGTTATTTAGGAGGAAATAGAAGTGTCTTCATGAACTACCTTGTTCATAAATAATGGCAAAGTCCACTTACAAGAAGTCAGTTTGTGAGACCATTTGTGGCACAAGTGAATAAAAATGAAAAACCTTTAAATTAGCTAAGAATTTCTCCTGTGGCAAAGACCACTACATTCCAAGAGGAAAAACAGAGCTTAATTTGAAAAGTTTGCTTACTTCTTACCTGTGTTGTTTACAGCACAAAATCACACCCACACTTGGAGTGGTAAACCAGTAAGAATGACATCCATAGAAATGTAACTTATTCTAATTCTTTCATTTACAAGACAATAAAAATCCAAGTCAGCAGTGACTGTTTCCTTTTTTGATCATTACCTGTCATCTCTGTTGTTGCTTTATCACATGGCCCCATGTTTCATTAAAAAAAAAAAAAAGCCCCTAACAATATGCACACAACAAGAAGCCTACACATCAACAGCTAAAGGGAAGTCATTCATCCCATAATTGCCCTGGCCTCAAACAACCCATGAAGTAGTGCACACAATAAAGGCAATCTGTCCTCTTTTAAAGGGAAGTTCAAACAGCTGCCTCGAGTTTTCTATTGCATATTCAAAGTGATAATGTATGAAATTATTAACTTCTGCACTGGGGTTTATGGCATTAAGAACCCCCCATCAAGCAAACAAACTAACTATGTGGCTGGTTTTAAGGATTGCTTTGTTAGAGACTTCTGGGTCAATTGGGCTTTCAAAAAGAGCCTGGATACTTGAAACATTTCGGAAGCTAACTTAATTGAAGACGGATGGTGTCTGGCATCAGAAATGCCCATTTTCCTTTCTTTGTGTGTCATTCCCCATGTCGTTTTGTAAGCATACCTAAGGGTTATATGCCAAGATACCCAGGGGAGAGACTTTTTGGTTGTTTGACAGCTAGTGTAGCTCAGCTATAAGCCAGTGAGCAGCACAATTCATCAGGGGGTTGATCCAAAGCTTGTTAAAGTTAATGGGAGCATTTCCTTTGATTTTATTACTTTAGATCAGAACCACTGCAAGTATCAATTTAACCATATCTTGAACATGCCCAAAGGAATATGCAATAGGCTTTTTAAAACTGCTTTGCTGCTGTTTTATTTAATAAACTAGTTTAATAAACTGCAATTGTGCTTTCCCTTTTAAGTTAAATATCATGTTTACTGTCTTTTTTTCTTCTCTTCTTGTCCCCTACCAGCACATACACACCCCCCCCCCCCCCCCCCCCCCCCCCCGTGCAAATGTTATCTTATCACAAAAAGGTGTTGACCTCTCCTTTGCTCCTCCTCCACCCTCACAGTTCTTTCCCCAAAGGATTTTAAATCATTAAGGGGAAAATAAAAGGTTTTCCTCTCTGAAATCAGGGTTCACTGGATTTTTCTGTCATTCTTTTCTCCTTGTGTGACACAGAACAGAGCTTTCTAATGAGATTTCTGACTTCCCAGCATCTGTGCAATGCTATGTGTTTCATTATATTTTTAATGGACAGAAAAAGTTTCCTTTTTCATTGTCATTTTTTGACTTTGGAAAACTTTATTTATGTAAAGGCACCAAGCTGATAACCCTAGCAATCAGAAAGTTTATCATCTGAGTTCCTCAGGAAGGACAATGTCATCCCATGGTCCAAAATCTGAGTGAACATCCTGGCTCCAGTCCCATAGAGGGCAATAAGTGAATGCCCGTCACAAGTTATGAAATCCACAGTCCAGAATTAAGCATGGCTGTGGGGGAGCCTTAAAGATCTCATAAGGAGACTGTGGCATCTCAGGCTGGGGTTTACCAGGAACCAAGCAGTGAGCTGCCTAAGATAACCAGTTGAAACCCTGAAGATAAAGGTGTATATCTTAAATTCCACTGCTCTAGGGTCATTCATTTGTCCATCATAGACGAAGAGAAGCACAGTCCTTACTTAGAAATGCATAGCCCTAAATTTCCACTGTTATTGTAATCTTAGCTGTGTTTGAAAGTCTAATATGCTCTATTTTCCACCTTTGAGGCATATTCTTTCCCAGCTATGAAATGGATTTGCATGAGACTTTTAATTACAGATAGTAACCGAAGCCCTACGCTTTCTTTACCCATGAACAATATCCAATGGTAATTAAATTATTTTTGCCTATGGTCCCCTGTATGTTTCAGAACACATCAGTCTCCATTAGATTAGGTTTTACTCACATATCTGCAAAAAATTCTTGAAGTGTTGCTTGAAGGAAAATAGAGCATGCACCCTTATTCATATATTATTATCAATGACTTTCTGAAAGAACACACAAATTATTCTCCACATTCAGGTAGCCTGTATATATTTATATACACACATATATATATTTAAAGACAAAACAATATAGTCTAAGACTGCAACCTCTGGGGGCAGAATGTCTGGTTGGTGCTAGTGCTCACTCCTTTTAACACAACAGTCAGAGGAGTCTCTAGGTACTAGCCTCAAATAGGCATTACTTAAAATATACTTGATAGATAAATAATCCACTTAGATTGGTTAAGGAAGATTTTATTGATGAATAAACTTTTAAATTCTCCTTTGCTGTTCCTGATTTCTCTTCTGTGAACAATTGAAAATAATGTATTATTCTGGTTAAAATAAAATACAGTGTGAAATCCATTCCTGGGAGGTTTGAAAGCAAAGAATTTGAGGGCACATCTATAATTTTAAGGCATATTGCTTCAAACAGTCACTTATACATACAATGACTTAATGTCCAGTGTATGGATGAAACTGAAACAGAAGCAACACAGTCATGTTGCTACTATTGTGTCCTTGCTCTGGGGGTTGTACAACTTTAGCCTAACGTGAAAACTCGTGCTGCTCCCAGTGTAGAGCCATCTGAGCAACCACTACACACAGAATGAACCTAATTGTCAAAGTGAAACAGACAGGGACATTTGCAGATGTAAATTGAACCATGGTGAAGATGGTAGTAGAGTTGTAGCATTCTA
This sequence comes from Anser brachyrhynchus, assembly GCF_964034855.1. Classification (NCBI taxonomy): domain Eukaryota; kingdom Metazoa; phylum Chordata; class Aves; order Anseriformes; family Anatidae; genus Anser; species Anser brachyrhynchus. The sequence goes on along the minus strand of NC_137696.1, from coordinate 113,591,940 downwards.
TAAATTACTTTTGCTGGCACCTTACAGGGCTTTTGCTTGATTAAAAAAGCTGGCTTTGTTGTTGTTGTTGTTGTTTGTTTGTTTGTTTTAATTTCGGGGGGGGGGGAGGGGGGGGACAGACACGACATTGCAAATGCTACAGTGCAATGCTGTCCACTGCAAGTGGCTCCTTCAGCTTCTGAATCTTATATTCCATCCTGCAAAAGCACCTGCTTTGGTCTACTCAAAATATAGTGTCTCTCTTAAAGGAGAGAGACTGTATAACATAGAGTTCATTTTAGCTGTTGATTTACAGAACACATACCAGAAATCATACATAATCAAAGGCAATAACTTACTTGAACAGGTTAGAAAGTTATATTTTACCAGCTTCTCAGCTGGGAACACCTCTTAGGGTACACATTATGTACCCTAAGCCATGGATATTTTACAGTGCTCATCTTTGCTAATGACTATGTATTGTATTTGCTAATTATTTTACAAGTCTTACAAGATAAGGTTTATTTTTATGTTGTAACTCATCATTTTGTATTTCTTTGTACACTTGTCTTTATTTTGTCAGGGATGTGTGTGTTTGTTGTGTACTGGATAAGTATTTCTTTGGAAGTGACACTATTACACTGTATTTATTCTTCCTCATGATATGCTGATTCTTTGTGAATGGCCTTTATTGTCTTTAATCTCACAAACTGTCCTGCTGTTTTCCTCTTCTCATTGTTTCTGCTCTCTCATCATGTACAAACTACCTTATGTCACTTAACAAACTGCAAAACTAGTGACCAGCTTGACAATAAATGACATCCTTATTTTAAAATACCTTTTCTTAACATGTGCAACTGCATCAAGTGAGAGGACATGATTGTCAATAGGTTTACATAGTTTGTCCGTGGATGGTGTTTATTTGTTTACTGCTGAGCCACCAGTTCACCATCAGTAAGATTAGTACACATTTACAGGAAGAGACGTATATGCTATTAATGCTTCACATGTTAAGTTTTATAGTTAAGTGTCACTAAATTAACTGTTTGTTTTACAGTGATAATACACAAAATGAATCAGGTCATAATGTACTGGGGAGCTGTTTTTATTTAATTTAATTTAATTAATACTCTGTTCTGAATTCTCCATATAGAAGGGTTTAAAATTATGTATTGGTAAGGCCTTAGCTTGTTAATGAGGTGTATGTACACAAAGCACATGTCATGGTTTCAGTCAACTGACTGCATTGCCTAAAAAAACAATTACTGCCATCTTGAGAAAAGAAGAGTGCTTCTGGGTAATGCAGTCAATGGCTGCGCTTCCTCATGAGCGAAGTTGTAACACAGTGATAATCTCCTGCTAATAAATATGTCTTTTATTGACAAATGTTTGTGAATGCAGAAACCGAGGGCCAGCATGGGCACTAATTGCAACTGATAAATTTTTTCCTATTGATTTCAGTGAGCAGTAGATATAATTAGGAGGAAAATAGCTAAATATCCTCATGAATACTGCTCCAGTATTTTCAGTTTGTAGAATCCAAATGGGAAGGATTCATCTCATCTCTCTTTGTCCATTTCAGAGTTATTCTTCTAGTCTAAGTCAGACTTCCTAATTCAATCTACAGTCAGTGGGAAGAGGTGTTAATGTAGACGAGCTCATTTCCTGCATGGTTTGACAAGAGAAGGAATCTAGAGCACTAGCTTATAAAGGCTGCCCAAGATTTTGACTGCTGAAGTTTAGATGAATTTCATCCAGTATTATTGATTTCCAGGAGAATGAATGAGAGGACAAACTGACTTCCTCAAAGGCATTAAAGTCCATGTGTTTTCAGTTTTCTTTTGTAACTGACCTCTGTGGAAGATCTATGCCAGACAGCACCCCAAGTAGCCTCTAAAATGACTATTCTTCTAATTGATATGTGCTAACAGAAGACCTATCTTCCAGAAGTCTTCCATGTGTGACTATTGACAACCTTTCATGGCCTCACAGAGGTGTAATTTGAATGGTAAATTTATTGGGGTAGCAATCTAGATTAGTCTATAAAAATGCTGAATCTTTCTCAGTTTAAAACTTTTTTCAGATTTCTCAGGCAAACGTTGCCTCCACCCCTGCTCTATAATTTAGACTACAAGCATTCGTTTTACTTTCAGTAATACAGATTAGCATTTTAATCTGTTTCTTATTTCACTGAAACTAATGGTAAAACCCATTTTTACCCCAGTGAGGGTCAAACAAAATTTTAAAAGCATCTTGCAAGTTTTAAAGTGGAAGAAAGTTGTTCTGTGGTTTTGGTTAATACTATCTTTGAAAAGACTTTAATGGAATTTATTGTTGCTGAATTTGACTAAGCAGTTTTCTGACTTTCTAAAAGGTTCTGATATATTTTATCTTTTAAACGTATCTGTCATCAAAGAGAAGCTATTATCAAATTTGCTTCCTTTCAATCATGGAATCATTAGAGTAATGCAACTATTAAAAAAGTATACTTACTTTCTAGTTGACCAGAGCTATTCTAATCACTCCAAAAGATATTACAATGAAATTCAATATTTTTCAGAAAGTTAAAAATATTCCTCCACCACTTTATGCAGGGGTATTTAAAGTGCTCAACATTACTGTCTGCAGCAAGTTCTTGATACATCTTTATTCTCTTTTATAAGTAGAAAAAAATAATTAACCTCCTTCCTCCTGCAAAAATATCTATCTCCTTCTGAAGTTAACAAAGAAGAAACAACAAATAGATGACCATTTTCTAAATATCTTCCATTTAAATAAATATTAGAACCATTATGGGAAATACTTTTTATAGGGGATACTGATGACAATGCTCCAGTCCACTATGCTGCAGTAAGACAGTGCTTTAGGAATAGTTTGTCTTCCAATGATATTTTATCCAACAAGGAGACTGTGATCTGATACAGCAAATTAATTTTAATATTTCTTGGTTGTTTGTGGTAGACATAGACAATATTAGAACCTCAATATTAGGTACTGTGGAAAAAAAAAAAAAAAAGATCCTTTCTCTGAACAGCTTATAAATGAAATATAAAATAAAAGCACCATTACACCTTCCTGAACTAACATGTAAGGCACAGCTGACTTTTGCACAATTCAGGAGTGTGACTACTTAGGTTGTTATGCTGTTCTTCACGGGTATGTCTTTAAGGCTATTGCTTTCAGAAAATTCAGAGTTTACGCTGAAGAATTTGTGGGTAAATACTAATAAGGAGTTAGAGTTGAGATTAATGAATACAACTTATCCTTAGTTTTAAAACAGACAAATTGGTAAATACTAGAGGTAAGACCCTCTAGGGGCCCAAGAGGTCTGAGTCTCTCACAGTTCACATAAATGACATGCAGGGAACTTATACTAGGTTGTGCCAAAGGAATTTCAGCACAAGCCTCTTGAAAGGGTTGTTCTCCTCATGTGGATAAAGCAAATAATGCTGTTTGTCTATTTGTTCAAGCAAGCTAAGTAAGCAAATATAAGCTAACACAATTTGAAACAATATTTAGTATTTTGTATATACAGAACCTCTTAAAGGTAGCATTAGCTGGAGGTTCTGTAACTAAGGTGGTGCTCACATTAGATGCACAGTGGTATTATAAATAAGCCTATTGAATTTAGTTAATTACATGTGCTCAGAACCAATGCCTAGGGACTCAGCATTTTTCAGAATTAGACCCAGAACAAGGAAAACAACAAGAGACTTTTTTCTTTCTGAAAATTTCTTGCATATTTAATTACCTGCTTAGATTTGTCCAGCTTTTTCGCAGCTGTGGTTGAGATGCCAGCTTTGGGGCACTTCCAAAGATTTCTCTGCCCTCTGAAGTCACATGATAGCAAACTCTTAAATACCCAGATATGAGCAGCTGCACAAGGAGGAATCCAACAGCTGTTGAGCTTCTCTACCCAGAAAACCACAAGCCAACAGCACCAGAGAAAAGGTGCTGGGCTGGAGGGATTCATCCCAGGGAGCACAGTTGCTCCATGGTTATCAGCCAGCATATAGGTAATCTGGCTACAGTAATTCAGGTCACCAGTGGGCACAGGAGGGCATCCTTATGTGTTGAATACCATACACTAAGCCACTTCTAGGTTCATCTGTCATTCATTGTCATCCAACTTAGATCACAAGCATTTCAGGGTAAAATGTTCCTCTTATTATGTGTTCAGTACACAGAATATCCTCATCTGTGCTGCAGACTTCGAACCTGAAATTCATACACACCCCTGGGAAGGTGAAACATCTAGCTTCTTCCACTTCCAAAAATTCCTCCTGAGGTCATTCATGTTCTTAAAGAGTTATCCACCTTAATTCATAGATCTTTGATGTATCACTCAGCACCTTCCCTTTCATTTTCCAATGGGAAATGCCCCATGTGCTGTATATTTTTAGCATATAAGAGTGTTTCTTTACAAAAAGCCACATAGCTTCCATGTTAAATGTTTCTCCATTTGTTTCTACATACAGAAAATGTCTGTTGCTTTTCTCAGTTTCACTTTCAGACTTTCAGCAAAAACACTCTGACACCACTGAGTATAGGTCTACTTCTGAAAAGAATTCCCTTCGATAAGCAGAAAGCAAAGACATTAATGAAACCAGAAACTCTTGAGAATTACTAAGATCCCTCTCACAATCCCTGTGATGGGACCTGTGTATTAGAACAGCTGGAAAATATTATCACTGTATAACAGATAAATATCTTGACACTCCCTCTCCTCTTTTCTAATTAAGTTTATTGTTTCTTAACATGTTAGCATTTTCCTTTAAAGGAATAAAATGGACACATAAATTTGCAATATGATAAAAATGGAATATTCACAGGGAAAAAAGAGGAAACAAATTGTCAACGAAAAAAAACAATCCTTATTTCCTAGAGAAAGGACAAAATTGTTTGTGGGGAGTGGGATTTCTTTTGAGGGAGAAGATCGTTTTGTTTTTTTGACCCAACTTGATCTGATCCTAAGAAAATAAACAAAGCCCCTACAAACAGCCCTTTCCCACTACCCTTTGATTACTTTTATCTAAGGGTCAAGGTGAACTGCAACAAGGTTGACATTCAAATTTTCATTATTATCCATTGTTTTATTTTTAAATCTGAAATTGGGAAACTGCAGTAAGCAAAAACTGTATTGCTAACCAATGCATTTTTTGTTTATCACAGCAGGAAAATGAAATTTTTGGAACTGAAGATCATCTTCATCAATGGAGTGATCCATTGGTTTAAATCTGGAAACACAATGAACCTTTGGTGTAACTGGTTACTGAATCTCAACTAAGCCCAGGACACCTACCACACACCCTCAGAAAGTGCATTTCAGTTCTCGTATGAAAGATAGGAAGTTAAGTCACTCTCCTTCAAAAAGATAGAGGATATAAATATGAATCATGGTAAATAAATGAGATGACTTTCTGGCAATTCATTAAATTGTCACGGCTTCCTTTGTTGATCAACCACTTCACAACTGTGATTCTTTCAGATCACTGCCAGCAGTTTTGCATCTCTTCTACAGGGCTGCTATTGAGGACTAAAAACTGCAACCTAGATCTGAAAACCTGAGATCTCTTTCAAAATACGGTTGTTCAGGACTCATGTGCATTATAATAACTCATATCAAACCAGGTAATGAGATGAGCACCCTTTTAACAGTCAAATAAAACAAATACTTCTTTCCAGCACCCCCACTCTTGGCACAAACTTAGATCACTGACACCACAGAGAGCTCATCACTGCTTCAAAGAGTAAAGAATCTGCCCCTGAATTATTAAAATATTTCCTCTCCCACCTTGTTAATTTAATAAATATAGTTCAAAGAAATTTTTCTATTTCTTTTATCTATAAGGAAAGTATGCTTATCTTTTAAAGTAGTATATTGCAGCTGAACTGCAAAGATCAAAATGTAGCAGTGAGCTAAAGGAAGAATGAAAAGGGTACTCATTGCTGTGCCCTGGAGGAGAAAAAAAAAAAAAAAAAAAAGGAGGCTTTTGTGCTTAGAAAGAGGAATTTAAAAATTCATTACACTGGAAGTGATACAGTGGGTTAATTCACTGCCCTTTGGAGACCTGAAATGTATTTGTGCAGAGAATGTGTTTTTCCAAATCCCCAAACCATCACCACACAACTTGGCACGAAGAGGAACAGCTGCAGTGCTGCAGGTCGGGGGGACGTGCATTGGCAGAGGCTGAGCTGGGGAAGCTTGTTCAGCACCTGCCTGCATCGTGCCTGGCTCTAGCCGGTGCTATCAGTTTCTGACTTCGTTAAAATCTTACAAAACCATCACATTCACAAATCTTTCTCCAAGATAACTGTTGCCAATAGGAGACTGCATTTTCCTTTGTGCTTACAGTTTCTTCCCTCCACATGTATTTTCACTTTTTTAAGAGGAAAGGAGGGAATGGAAACATGCTATGTGATTTAAACTGTAGAAAATGTTTTAAAACATTTTTTTCAAGCATTTAAGAACTGAGTGAACATATATTACATTAATAAACTGGATTTTGCAAATAGATGGTCTTTTCAAAGATGATATCCATTGAATTTCACTTGGTTTGTTATGAAATTTCACTTCCAAAGGAGTATTTGCATGGGATCTGAATGCTCAGCCAATCTTAGCTAGTTCTTTGAGCTAATGTGGTTAAAACACATGGGACTTTGAGCCCTACATTTTGCGAGAGGTGAAGAGATTGCCTGTGACTGTCCAAAAATGTTTGACCTGCACAGCATACGTGCTTTTGCAGAGGATCTGGGCTGCACACAATCACTTCCATATAACAAAGCAATAAGGCATATGCTTAACATTAAAGATTCGATGAATAAACTGTGTAAAAAAGCACCTGATTCCATGTTTTGCAAAACAGGAGACAAAGCCAGTGCAATAATTCTTATACAGGCATTATGAGGTGATCCATGCCCTTCATTAAACTCAACTCCTCACTGATGTGCTTTCTGTAGCTATTCTGGCTCTGCTAGCATACTAGTTACCCGGGTGATGAATGAACTTCTCAGTGTAAAAAGTGCAAAACAAACAGCAAAATGCAATTTAGTACCTTTAGTATCATTATCCTCTTGACCAAAGGTATGGGACTCACTAGCCACCAGAAAGGAAATATTATCAACCAGTCAACACAATATCCTTATTCATGCATTCTTTATCATAAGATACTTTATTTGTATAAGAAGTAATTATTTGTCAAATAAGACATAAGACTGGCAACAAGATCTGGGAGGAGATGATAAAATATTGGCTGCTAATAGCTTTGTGTAGGATTTGACAGTCATAATCCTTAGGTGTGAGTTATATGGGCAATGTTCAGGGAGCAGTTGATTTAAATCTTCACAGGTCAAGATGATACTGAATGTAGGGGTTTTACTTTCTGGGTAAGTATGTTGGAGAGTCAGTTATTATGCAAAAGAAAGTAGGGAAACTAGTAACTAGTAACTAGTAACTAGTGTTATCCAGCAAAAGTTCTTTCATGGTGGCAATGGCTATTTACTTACTCATATATTTATATATAGTGTGTCCTGTGTGTTCTGAGCAGACCTGGCAGACTGCACTTCCATGGAAATTTGGACAAAGCCTAGGCTGACTTTTAATCACTAAAAGCTAAATGGTAATGGGGCACATGGGGAACGTGGGGTTCAAAATTAGCAAGGCTGTGTAAATGTAGGTGCCTGAAGGTCCTGGTGATGCTCCAACTTACATTTAGACACCTCCATTATGTACTCATCCTGTCTGAGGCAGGAAGTGATAAAGTAGACAGTCTGTCTTTCCTCCTGGGTAATTTAACTGACCACAAAATTCAGGTAACTTCTTTACGTATGAGGAGCAGCTGAAGTCACTCGGTTTGTTCAGCCCAGAGAAGAGGAGACTGAGGGGAGGCCTCATGGCAACCTGCAGCTTCCTCATGAGGGGAGCGGAGGGGCAGGCGCTGAGCTCTGCTCTCTGGGGACAGCGACAGGACCCAAGGCAATGGCATGGGGCTGGGACAGGGGAGGTTCAGGCTGGGTGTTAGGGAAAGGTTCTTCACCAAGACAGTGGTCCGGCACTGGGATAGGCTCCCCAGGGCAGTGGTTACAGCACTGAGCCTGATGGAGTTCAAGAAGCGTTTGGACACCGCTGTCAGACACATGGTCTGGTTTTTGGGTGGTCCTGTGTGGATCCAGGAGTTGGACTCCATGATCCATGTGGGCCCCTTCCAACTCAGGATGTTCTATAATTCTATGTTTATCAATTCCCCTTTTACAAAGTAAAGATAATTCTGCTCTATTTCACCAGAATCATTTGAATTACTATGTACAAAAGTTGGTAAGAATTAAAATGTATGTATATATTTCTTTTTAAGGCATTTATTGGCTAATCTTCAATCCAGCTCAAAGCAGGTCTTAGCCTACACATCACAGGAGGTGTGAAAATTGCAGGAAAGGATGCAAAGTCATCTAAATGAAGGTCAGTTAAGCCTATAGTATTTTGCAAACAAAGCATCATTAGTAGAGCATTAGAGACAATGCTATATTTCATATATGGGCACAAAAAAAAAGTATACTTACTGAATTAAATAATTCGTAAGCAGCTAAAATGGACTTCATATATAAAGAAAAACAATTATCTTGAACAGGACAATGTTTTCATAAGTTTAACATGTTTAATGGAAATTTTATATGAATTTTTACATACATGAAACTTGCCTATTCGAAACTTACATAATGTAACAACAAGCAGTAAAAGAGGTTAAATGACTGTGTTCCTTCCATTATATTTTTACAAGCCGTAAACTGTAACTGCTGCAGTTGTATGTGCAACTTTTCTCAGCTGCACTAAGAAGAGCAAAGTAATCATTATATATTTTAAATATTTATTTGGCTCCCTGTTTCTGGGTTAAAAAAAAGAAAAAAAAAACTTTGCAAATGTTAATTTCATACTTGTGTCATTCATTTCTCTGTGTAATACTATATATTTTTAACAGGTAGAAACTGTCAGTTGGCTGGTATAGTCAGTACTTCTGTGTACTTTACAAGATAAATGTTGTTTTCTTTTCTCTCTTTGAAGCGGATTCTAATAACCTTGCTCATATCCAACAGTATTATATGATATAACGAATTCCAGTGAAGTCTATAGAATTGCTTTTAAAATGTTATTCTCTGAATATAGAACATTTTGTCCTTTGTTTAGCTCTTACAAACCACTAAAACTTCAGCTTCCAATACCTATAAAATTTTGAGCCACTATAAATTTTGTGACATAACCACCGTTCAACCCCATGTTCAAGTTCCATTGAAGTAAATAAAAGATTTTTTTATCAACATCAAAGGGAATGGAGCTGTATCCTATGCCAACTTAGTCATAGTTTGGAATCTTCAAAAGCACTCAGCCTTGTTTTTAACCCTGATCCAAATTACGTCAAAGTAAAAATCCGAGTAATTTCAAAGGAAAGCCTTATAAGTAGTTTGAAGTTCTTCTGAAAATTCTGGAGCAGATTATCTTGAGGGTCATCACGCGGCACTTGCAGGGCAAGCAGGCGATCAGGCCCAGTCAGCATGGGTTTATGAAAGGCAGGTCCTGCTTGACGAACCTGATCTCCTTCTATGACCAAGTGACGCGCTTGGTGGATGAGGGAAAGGCTGTGGATGTGGTTTACCTTGACCTCAGTAAGGCTTTTGACACCGTTCCCCACAACATTCTCCTCAAGAAACTGGCTGCTCGGGGCTTGGACTGGCGTATGCTTTGTTGGGTTAAAAACTGGCTGGATAGCCGGGCCCAGAGAGTTGTGGTGAATGGAGTCAAATCTGGTTGGAGGCCGGTTACTAGTGGAGTCCCCCAGGGCTCGGTACTGGGGCCGGTCCTCTTTAATATCTTTATCGATGATCTGGATGAGGGCGTCCAGCGCACCCTCAGTAAGTTTGCAGATGACACCAAGCTAAGTGCGTGTGTCGATCTGCTCGAGGGCAGGAAGGCTCTGCAGGAGGATCTGGATAGGCTGGAGCGATGGGCTGAGGTCAACTGTATGAAGTTCAACAAGGCCAAGTGCTGGGTCCTGCACCTGGGGCACAACAACCCCAAGCAGAGCTACAGGCTGGGAGATGAGTGGCTGGAAAGCTGCCTGGCCGAGAAGGACCTGGGAGTATTGGTGGATAGTCGGCTGAATATGAGCCAGCACTGTGCCCAGGTGGCCAAGAAGGCCAACAGCATCCTGGCCTGTATAAGAAGTAGTGTGGCCAGCAGGTCTAGGGAAGTGATTGTGCCCCTGTACTCGGCTCTGGTGAGGCCGCACCTCGAGTACTGTGTTCAGTTTTGGGCTCCTCGCTACAGGAAGGACATGGACGTGCTCGAGCGAGTCCAGAGAAGGGCGACCTAGCTGGTGAGGGGTCTGGAGAACAAGTCTTATGAGGAGCGGCTGAGGGAGCTGGGCTTGTTCAGCCTGGAGAAGAGGAGGCTCAGGGGCGACCTTATCACTCTCTACAGTTACCTTAAAGGAGGCTGTAGAGAGGTGGGGGTTGGTCTGTTCTCCTACGTGCCTGGTGACAGGACGAGGGGGAATGGGCGAAAGTTGCGACAGGGGAGTTTTAGGTTGGATGTTAGGAAGTACTTCTTTACCGAAAGGGATATTAAGCATTGGAACGGGCTGCCCAGGGAGGTGGTGGAGTCACCATCCCTGGAGGTCTTTAAGAGACGTTTAGATGTAGAGCTTAGCGATATGATTTAGTGGAGTACTTAGTGTTAGGTCGGAGGTTGGACTTGATGATCTTGAGGTCTCTTCCAACCTAGAAATCTGTGATACTGTGAAAATTCAACGTACACTGTGCACTTAATATTTCAAATTTAGCACACAAATTACACTACATACACTCACAGGCAATATATATTGAGATCAGAGCTGTTTCTGCTAATGATCTTTCAGATACTCTTTGATACAAATGCTAATACAAAAGAGTAGAAAGTTATAGGAATAGCCTTTCAGCATTTGTTTGAAAGAATGCATAATGCTTCAAGCAAGAAAAGCGATATTCTGCCCCTATTGAAATCAGTAATGGAATTTCTGTTGACTGCAGGAAGTCAAGGATTTCCTCCATTTATATATTTTAAGTTATTTAAAAGCTTCAGAACATTACTTCAGTGAAGTAGCTTAAAAATAATAAAATCCCATTTAGATATTGATAGATAAAAACCATTGCACAAATATCATATGCAACAAAAAATGTAAAAAAAAAAAATGTACGCTTGCTTGAAAGCACATTTTCTTGAAAACGTGTTGGAAATGTATTTCTGACAGCTAATTAAAGCTATTCCATCAGTCATGTTTGTGTGAGGTCCAATGAAATCTGAAATGAAATACATTAAGAAGACATGCTTTAATAGTTATTCTTGTCCTGGTATATCCTTAAGTGAAAATATTGGTATCATTGACTCCAATGGGAGTTCTACAGTTAAATTTGAAGGGTTAGGATTTTACCAGCTTGTAGATGTTATCCAAGTAATTTTCCTTATTTCTAAGGCAATGGAGTTATAAACAGGTTATTCTGGAAAAACTCTACATGTCCCTAGGCCAACAGATTTTAGACCATCTAACCCTTTAATCCCTTATCTCTCTAGTTCCAAACCAGAGCAATTTCTTCCCTGCACAAACCAAATTATTTCTGAGGAGGCTGTTTGTTGTTGCACAAATGCCCCGATACTCTTACTTTCAGGTTTACACTGAAGTTTTCTGTCTCAGGGCATTTCCATTTGTGTAGTCATATCCCAAGCCCATAACCAAAGTAGAAATAATCCTCCCATGAAGCCATAAGCACAATCTGTCTGCAGGCATGCAGAATTCTGTATATCATTATAGTTCTGTTAATTCTCTGCAGTCTACTTGTATTCATTCAAGGAATCTCCACCTTCCAAGAATCTCCATGTTTCTTTCTCCTTTGATGGAGCTATATGATTTGGAAACCTCCCAGGCATTGGCATTTGTTTCTGTGAACACAGAGTTATAGAAACAAACAGAGAAATAAGGTCTATATAAATACCTGGAGAGTGAGATTGTCTTCTACAAATACAATGTAGTTTCATGAGTGAGAAGTAAAAAGTTAACAAAAAATATTCAAAAAAAAAAAAAAGAAAAATAGAAAAATTAATAGAATTCAACAACAGCTGTAGCTATATGTTAACCTGTAGAACCAATGCTGAAAAATAAATAAATAAATAAATAAATAAAAGATTATTTTAAAATGCATTAGACCAGAGTACTTTAACTGCAGGTTAAAAACTGTGAAACTAAATGCATGTAGAAAAACGGACAGTTAGAAAATAATTACTGTATAAACAAGCCATAAACTTCTAAAATATTAAAGCAGACATACGAAGTATAAGAAGTTAAAGAAGAAATAAGTAATTCAAATGTTGCATTATTTTAATGTGAAATAGTGTTAATACAGGCATCAAAAAACTGCTTTGTCAACATAATGGGATTACACTGCCATTCGTGTTTTGCAAAGAGATTCTATCAAAAACCACAGACGTTTACCTTACCCTGCTAATGACTGTGTAGTTGTGCACACCTGCAGTGCTATAAAAAGTCATTCTAACTTAGAACCCACACAAAGGACATGATCCTGATGGGTGCAGAGTGTCATCAGCTAAGCAGAACAGAGTATGAACTGTTTCTGTGAGTCATCATAGGTGGTTCATAACTATTTAGAAATGTATAGAAGAATTTGTGGTGTTATGATAGTTCCTTTCACCTCTGCAGAAAGACATCTAGGGGTGTTGGTTGGCAGTAGACTCAACATGAGCCAGCAGTGTGCCCTGGCAGCCAAGAGAGCAAACTCCATGTTGGGGTGCATTAAATGCAGCATAGCCAGCTGGTCAAAATAGGTGATTATTGCACTGTATTTAGTGTTGATGTGGCCTTGCCGTGAATACTGTGTGTAATTCTGGGCTCCACAATATAAAAAGTATGTTAAGGTCCTTAAAAGCATCCAGAGGCAGGCAACAAAGCTGGTAAAAGGGCTGGAAGGCATGTCCTGTGAGGAGAGGTTGAGGACACCTAAGTTGTCTACTCTGGAGAACAGGAAACAGAGAGGTGACCTCATTGCTCTCTGCAGCTTCCTGAGGAGGAGAAGTGGGGAGGGATTTGCTGGTCACCGATGACAGGAAGCATAGGAATGACACAAAGCTGTGCCAGGGGAGGTTCAGGCTGACCATTAGGAAAAAATTCTTTACTGTAAGGGTGATCAAATACTGGAACAGGCTTCGTAGTGGGGTGGTTGATGCCCTATGCCTACCAGTGTTCAAGAAGCATTTGGATAATGCCCTCAGTAACGTGCTTTAACTCTTGGTTAGCCCTGAAGAGGTAAGGCAGTTTGCACTTGATGATCTTTGAAGGTCTCTTCCAGCTAAACTGTTCTATTTGATTTGATCTGATTTGATTTTATTTTATTCTATTTGATTTGATTTGATTCTAAAAACTGGAAGCAAAGATATTTTCACCAATTGTATTTAGGAAGAGGCTTTAAATTGAATACAATTAAATTCTTTTGTGTTTCAGCTAGAATATGGTAGTTTTGACCGGTCGTTATATAAGGAGCCCAAGAATCCAATTTTCCTTCAGAAAAGAAGTCAGTTGAAATCAACAGAACTTTTATTTGTATAGCAGAAATGGGCTTTGTTAAAATTTCACTTTAACCATTACATTTAATTTATCTTTATTTATTGCCATATTCCTTGCATAACTAAAGATATCAAGTATCAGATAACAAGTATCCTATGTGATACAACATGGCACATTTCAACAATGAAGTAAGGACATGGATCAATTAAATGTTTATTAAAACTGAACGTTACACAGTGACACCAGAGATGGCTTCCCTTTTTATGAATTGACACACAGGCCTCGTCTGAGAACAGAGGCTCTCTGTGTCTGGAAGAAAAAAAGGAAAACAGTAGTGGTACAGAGTCTTCTCTTGATGCCTGTCTAAATCAACGAAAACACTTACATGACTGCTAATTCTTCTTGCATCAACTGGCAGTGCATGTTCACTAAATCCATACATGTGATGAGATTCTTTCAAAGGATATGAAAGGATATGTAGCAGATATTCCTATTAGCCTTTTCTTTTTGACACTTCTCTGACAGATGAACTGTTTGGTTTAAAATACTTATTTTAATTGCAAGAAGGAAGAAGAGGTAGCATCACAGGAGTTAGTTGTGCCATAGGACCACCATAAAATGACTGTTATTTGTTAATGTCATTTACAAACTGCTAAAGTCACATTAGTAAGTGGAAGCATTTGATACTAAGGAATTTAACCATACAATAAATAAAATTTATGGACAGATCATTAATCTCTGACTGCAAGGAGTTAGACTTGATTTTATGCCAAATGTTTGACTCTAAAGAGTTTGCCAAATGGCAAAAGCTAAGTTATAGAAGAAATACATATTAAAATAAGACCATTTAAATTTTACATCTACTGTGAGAATAGGCAAACACCATCATATTTTTAACATAATCTCCAAAAGTAATTCCTAATCCAATAAAAACATCTAATAAAAATTGGCATAAAGTTGCAATAAAATTAACTAATGAGTTGTGTACTACATTATGTTTTCATTTCCAGCTTGTTAAAGCAGCAAGTTTCACCACTCATTCTCATTCGTTACAGTTCTCCCAATTTTTTTAGTGTCTGTGCCGGCACAAGAAAGTACCAGCCAGTAGCTGAAAAGTATACAGAAGTTCTGTTAACAAAAATACCTGATAACCAGAAAAAAAATCATCATAGTGCTTCAAGGAGGAAGAAGAGTAATTACACTCCATACATGCACTGTATTATTGCCCCAAACTATGTTTGGAAATTATTCAAGTATGCTACTGGACATGGGCCAACATCACAAAGAAGGCCATGCCACAAATGAGCAGCCCCTAGCCCCATGAATTCACACTGGCACCAGGCACAACCTGCAGCTCCTTGAGGAGGATGGGAAAAAGGAATACAGGAAGAAATAGTTACCATTTACCTGCCTAGGAGTGCCAGATGGCTGATGGTATTAACACACTGAATATTTTGTGAGGCTATATGCATACAGAAGTGTTTCAGAAACTAGCAAAAGGAAAATCAAGGTAGTCAGCTAATGCGAAGAGCAAGGTGCCCTTAAAGTAGCTGCAAGGATTGCAGCAGAAAGAAACCTATTTCTAGTCCTGCTTCTTGTAAATTACTTTGGCCAACATTACAAATATTGCAAAAAACAATTCTTTAAACACTAGTAAGTTGAGATTTTTAGGTGGCACATATGGAGATCGGAGTGATTGGCATTATTACAATTCAAAAAGAATTAAAATAAAAAGAAACTCACCTCAATTTAACTAGATTATTTACAGGTGGTTGCTTTCATTTTATTATGAATAATTTGCATGTGCAATATATATTACGCTAAAGTAATTACATATTTCTGATGAGGAATGAGAAAAAAAGGTTAATTTCCACAAAAAGTGCGTTATAAAACATCTTATAAGGATTGTATTTTACCTCAGAACTTTAACAGGAACTTACATACTTACATTAAAATTAATTTTAAGGTAATTTTTATCTCAATTTCTCAGTACTTTATAAAGCTGTTGTAAGAAACCCATTTACTTGGCTATTGCTTATAAACAAACTTAAGATGTGTTCTTCGACTTACTTATGATGCCTGCGATAAACTGTGTATAATTTTTTATCCTGTCTGGTTTTCTACTTATAGTATGAACTACACAATTCTATATGCTGTGTAAAAACAGAAAAAGAAACAGCAGATTCCCTGGCAAGCTTCTGCTTTCAAGGAGAGAGGTTTCATCCTGGGACACTGGGATCTATAACAAAATCATAACTGGAATTCATGTCTTCTGATTCACACTTCAAGAAAAAATCCTGATGGATTCTGATGACTTAGTGATACTTGATATTATGATCACTTGGATTTGTCTTGCTGTGGGCCCATCTTGGATTTTGGCAGAAAAATCAAGGTATTAGACTTCATGAAGTTTCTTTGTGTAGAAGCTAACCTGTGTAGTTACCTGGAGATACGTTCAGCCATGATACACATGGCCATGCAATGCCATTGAAACGCATAAGGGATCTGAGAGTCCCACCGTTGTGGCAGATGCAACATGGGGTCCATAGCTATATCCTTGTGGCAGCACTGGGAACGCATATAAGATACCATAAGTCATACTGATGGATCCTCATCAGCTATGTATAAGCCCCTGAATGAGAGGTATCAATCTCAATTTGAGTTCCAGACTGACTGCTTCATCATTTTAAGTGAAAATCAGTCAAACAGTGTGCCAGGCTGAGACCCTATATCAAAATTCAAGATGGTATGGCCAGCTTGGCTCCAGACTGCGCAGGAGACTTGTGAAAACACCGGTGTGGTAATGAAAGTTTCTTTCTGTGCTTCTCAGAAGGTCTGCTGTCTAGCCCTTTATCAGGAGGAAAATGTCAGGTGTCTGGATGTGCAAGTGTAAGAAAAGGAACGGGCATCTCTTCATAAGCAGCTGGGTCACAAACTAATTTTCTACAAAGCTTTCTATGAGGAAACAGGAGTCAGTGGAAGAATGTATCCACAGGCTCCAAAATAATCTGTTAAGCAATGTTAGAAAAAAAATCTGTAATTGAAAAATAGTAAGTCATACCTGCTGAAGTCACAACCCAAGATTAGAAATCAGGATCTTTAAACTTCTGGATTTTGAGCTTATGGGGAACACTCACTGGGATCATGTTATCAAGTTTTCCCTGAAACGATGAAAGTGAAAAACATTCCTTTAACACACACATGCAAGATAGAAAAGTAGATGGTTTGGTTTGGTTTGATTGTTTGTTTTTGTTTTTGTTTTATTCCCCTGGAAACAACTTGTTTCTGGGGGCTAGAGCACTAAGCATTGCATAGTAAGATGAAGCACTGAAAAATGGAAATGAGAGAGAGAATGAAGGTAAGATGGGAGAGTAAAATTGGAAAAACTGCTGAAAGCTTTAGGAAGAGCGATAAGAGAGAGAAATAAAACCATGAAGGATCAGATATAATATAGAAGGAAAATCCTTTAGGGTTAATCCAGAACCACAAAGTAGCCATGTTATTGAATACCACATATTTTATAAGTATCACTTAAACCATCTATTTAATCGAATACAGCAGCTGCATGGCACAGTGACACTTAAAAAACAGCTGAGGAGAGGAAGGATATACTACTTTCTACAGAATTAACTTTATGAGTTTATGATGTAATGAGCTGAGTCAGAATCTGGCTAGGATATTGTAGTTAAGCCTTTTAATCTCATAAAAAAAATACTATCAGCTTTTTAATGACCCCAGTCTCCCTTTTACATCTCCATTGGGAAAAATCCCGTGCCGTCTGCCACCTAACATCTCTTGGACCTTGGTTCAGTAACATCTCCAAGAAAAAAATGTCCCACCAACATTGTTTCCTCCAGTTTATTCTTCCAGTAGAACTGCTCTCAGGGAATGCTACCAACTCTGCAAGACATGGCAGGGTTGTATTTAAGGCAGTGCACCTCCCAGAGAAATCTGCCTGAATGTAGATATAACAAAGCCTTCTGCTCTCAGATCTTTAACCTTGTAAAAGCCAAAAAAGTCTGGGAATGGGTTTCCATGCATTTGACCTCGTGTTAAATTGTTGCCTCTAATCTGATTTAAGATGAAAGTTGATATTATTTCCCTCAGGAATGGACAACAGAGTATGCCCTCACTTATATTTCTCATAATTCACTCAGTTTGTCTTAATTGTATTTATGAGGAAACTGGGAGAAGACATTACAAACCACAGCTTTTTTTTTTTGCCTTTTTTTTTTAAATAAACACTAGTGACTGCGAATACTGTGACTAGTGTGATGACGACTGATATTTGGTCAAGAAGCATCCTAATTTCAACTTTTAACCCCAGTTAAGCTTTTTAAGGATGTTTCCACATTAAAAAGAAAAGACCACAGTTCAACTAAATTTGTTCAAGTAAATGGTGCTGACTTCACAGGTAGCCTTACATTGGTTTAAAACACATAATGTAGCACTGGCTTGCATCCATTCTACCATCATTCCTTTCATCACAGAGGTGAAATTTTGGTAGGACTTAGTGATAATGGTCTTGCACCAGCACTGCTGAACATTTTGTTGAGTGTTCCAGTTGGCATAAACACATGATGTTACACCCCACAGAGCTATTCCACTGCATTCCTGACATATTTTTGGTCAAATGCCTTTTGGTTTTTAGCTGTCTTTGCCCTAAATAATTTGGGGGGGGGAGTGAAATAAGGTGAAACCAGGGTTCAATTTTGAACTGGTATTTTCCAATAGGAAAAATCTCCATTCCCTGGCCAAACCTTGCTGGACCACTTACACAAACAATTAATTTTGTGCACTATCACCCCACTGCAACCATTACATATAAATTAACACTATGTGATGAAATAAACTGCAAATAATGTATCTGAAAAGCAAATCAGGTTTGGACCACTGCTATGCCCTTAGATGACATTATCTCACAACCTGCACATCTAAGGTACCTAAACTCAACTCTAGGTACCAATCACTTGTATTCAATCACTTTCATACTAAGCCCGGGTACAGTGTGTTTGACTGCAACATAAACTCCAGAAGGACATCAAGTTTTTATCTGAACACACCTTCAAGTAGATTTTTTTTTGAAAGTCTATCACCCAAGTATTCAATTTTTTCCCCATGTTTGACTCCCACCCATATTTTTTTATACTTTCAGTACCCCTATTTTCTCTGAAGGAAGAATTTATGCAGTGCAATCAAGTTGCCTCTCATTGGCACACTAAAAAGTTTGAGATCCACAAGATCTTGTTAATGTAATTACTCAAAGCTTTAAACTAGTTAGGGAGGGACAGCTGTCCAAGTATCTAGCAGCAGCACAGAGCTCACTCTGCTCATCCAAAGACCTGCAAGAGTTTTAAGGATCCCAATGGTGCTGTGAATTCATGGTACACATTTGGTAGTGTTGTGACTACACTGTTATCAATGTCAAATGCTAGCTTAAAGTAAGGCTACCAACACAAACTGCAGAGATGTTTAGAATACAATGGAAGAATATGTTAGTATTCTCTCCATGTCAAGTACTTTTTTCCTTTCCAAAACATTTTTACATTTTTTCCTTTTTTTTTTCCTCTCTCTGTCTGTCTCTCTCTTTCTCTCTCAAATTTTCAAAAGGTTTTTTATGGAGATGAACAACAAAATTATTCTTTTGTTTTTCATTTGTAAAACATTCTTTTGCATCTCCCTGAACTACTGTCCACCCGGGAGCCACCTTCGGTTCAGAATTTGTGCTGGTTTAGAAAGTAATACTTTAAGCAGAATAGGAAAGTAATACATTAAGCAGAATAGGAAACAAACCAGGTATACAGTTTTAATTTTACTTATCTTTCAAATCATACAGATGAAACTCAGTCATCACATCAGTATACTTCCTAGCCTTATTAAAAGACACAAATAAACTTAAAAGACACAAATAAACTTTAGTGTTTGATCCAGTACATGTGATACAAGACACATCAAGGTTAAGGGACCTTTCCCAAACAACCATTGCTATTTTTGTTTGTGTGTATTACAAAAGGAGATGTTACTACCGACTGCTTAATGACTGTTATAGTGGGTATCATTCTCTACCATCTAAATGATCTTTATTCACAAATGAAGAAACAAATATAGGGCTCTGTTGCAAGAAATACCCTGAAAGCAACACCATACATTGCCAAGAATTCTCCATATTGAGAAAATACAGACATATTTTTTAAATTTCCATTAGCCCCCCACTTTTATTGAATAACGATTTATAAACACATAATAGTATAGTTTTGGCTAAGTTTGGGAACAGAGGGAAAAGGATTAAGAGAAGTCCCTTTTAAAATCTTTTACTATCTTGTTCTGTGAAGCTTCTGGTTCAGTGTCACCCAGTGTCTTGATAGATTGGGTCAATTAAAATTTTATCATACAACTGTAGGTCAAATGTGCCTTTTTTCTAACTCATTGCAACTTTTATTCTACTATATCTTCATCTGTTCCAAAAGAGTCATCTTTTAAATGGACAAGCATCAATGAAAATTGACCCATTTTCTTGAAATTAAATAGCTCTTGTTCTTCTTTAATATGTAACTGTTTGAATCCTTGCTCCTTACAAGAAATTCTAAAAATTAAAATATTTCAAAATTTTAAACAATTTTTTTCTTTATTCAGTGAAACAAAGAGGCTATCAGAAGCTATCAGAACCCAACAGCAGTCTTCAGATATTTATCTGCCTGTTCCAGTGGGTTTTCTGTCAATTTTTATAACTTTACAGACTTCCTAATACTGTAATTAAATATTATGGTTCGGTGTTGAGACAGTTCTCAACCACTAGTGAAGTCTTTTTTCCTTATTACTGTTTGACATCCAGGAAGTGAGAAGACATGGGCAAATGAGGAAGGGTCAGCATGGACAAACCCTGAATCCATCTTTAGGTTTTATAGACCTCCTGGCTGTATAACAACATTCTGGACATTGTGAGATTTTAAACATGCCTCAAAGATGAAAATTTTAAGGCATGAGATCATTCCTGGATAAAAGTACATTTTAAAACAAACATGTTTTCCTGACAAATATTTTTATGAGACAATTAGCAGCCCTTCCCTTTGCAGTTCCCTTAGAAAATAAGCAGACACTGATTCACTTCCAAGCTGCTGATGAAAAAATAAGAACTCAGAGGAAAACAAAGCAGACAGGGACAATACTGTTGATATAAATGAATGAATACATTCCGTTGACAATTCAGTTTGTCAGTGAGACTCTAAATAGCCAACAAGACATACTTGCAGGCAAAGTAAGTTTCCTGCTGAACAGTGGCATGTGGTAGAGAATCAAGATCTCAAAATACTTGTCTGAAGTGAAAATTACTAAAATATTTAGGTTTAAAAATGGCAAAGGAACTTTACTAGAAACTTGTTCTGATAACATTGAAGTGCTTTTGAAATCCTTTAAATATTGAAGTATAATTTTACATTTTAAAAGTGTAAAACAAATTAAAATGCAATAAAATGTAGCATATTACGTATGATTTAAAATGATTAAATAATCTTTCTTAAACCCAAAATGTAACATCCTAATGTAAGGATTATGCATGGTTAAAAAGAAAACATAAATTCCTACATGCTAGTCTATAAATTAATATGGCAACATTTTGAAGTGATTCCATTAAAAATACATATTGACACATTCACTGGAAACATTGTAATTTTTACAGAATAGCATTTCACCTCAAAGACTGTTGACTAACTCCATAAAATACTTTCAGTCTCTTATGCTGTTAAGAAAACAGCCCAGTTGTGGGTTTTGCATCATGATAACTCATAAATTCAAAGGAAATCTCATTTTATACACACTGCAAACAGCTTAGAAATCTATCCTGCCTTTGGAAGTGACTCACTGTGACACACGCACAGACACATCTGGTATTTATAGTTTCCTTTGTCCCAGCTTTGGAAGCCTCTGCACTCATGTCAGGTCATAAAGATCCTAGGGCAATATAGAATTTCCTGAAAATGGTTTAATTGCTCACTGACATTATCTTGAGTGAAATCTAATTAGAAATGAAGACTTTGCAGGTCTTGCCAACTTGCAAAACATGCAACACTATGTTTATTACTGAGTAAGGGAATATCTGTCATGGCATTTAATCTACTCAACATGATAGTAAAGGGTGGTATTCTTTATTCCTATCTTTAACCATACAAAAGTAGGATGTCTGAGTCTAAGCTACTGACCTTAAACTGCCTCTGTGGCCAGTAGAGAGAAATAGACATTTCACATGACAATTCATCTGACCTTTCTTAGGTACATATTTCAAGATGAGATGAACAGTCCTCTAGGGATTGAAAATGAGATAAACTGCCATCTAGAAATTTGATATCTGTATCTAACCTAATCACCTGAGACTTTCTCTCAGGTGATGGAGAGAAACAGGCTCCCTCGCATGACCTTCATCATACCCCAGGGAACCTAACCTCTCGTGATATGCCTCAGCCAGGCTGCAGTACAGGGAAGTCTGGTAGCAGGTAAAAATCACTGAATCTGTGCATGTAGCATAACTTTTTAACCCATCTATCAAAGAGTGGAGGCCCACAACAGTATTTTCTAATGCTCTCACTGGCTGACACCTTACTCTCCAGTTTCACCAAGGTATCACAGTACATGCCCATGCTGTTTCAGCTGCTCACACATATACTGTAGTAATAATACAACAGAGGATCATTAAGAATATCAGTACTTAAAGATCTAGGAAACATCCTATCTATATTTTGCACTGGATTGAAACTTAATGTTGCAGTGGTATAGCTCTGAATTAACCAGATCAACTTCAGTGCAGTTATTGTGGCCTGGAGCCAGAAGAAGAGCACAATGGTGGTGTTTGTGAGTCTGTCTTCAGTTTATGGCAGCTGTTTAGCTCATCTTTGATCATACATATTTTTTGCAGTTAAGCTTCTCGGTCACACTATCTTTGCAGAGAGAGCTGTTCCAAACAACACCCGTGTTCACATACTAAGAAAGGTATTTGTGCATGTGGATTAACTGGTTTTTGGTCATCATGCACTTATTCACTTTTGTGTTGGTTTTGTTTTGTTTACAAGATGATAGTCAGCTACTCAAGGAACATAAGCAATATCATATGACACAGCTGAGCAGCTGTACATGAGCATTAACATTGGTGCAAAGTGCTCAGTTGTAATGCAGCAGATAGGAAGAGCTCTACCCTCTCAGGTTAAGACAAGAGGCTGGTAGCTAATTTAATACAATTGTGACCAGCAGATGCTCCTAGTGAAGAGTATCAAGACAGAGCATGCCTATGGTGATGCATCCTTAGAACACACTTCCAGTTTTCAGTACTTTGTGGCTCAAAGTACTTCCTGAGTTGGTGTGAGAGTCTTTGTGTTTAAAAGCTCCAAAAGGATTTTTCTTTCACATGAATTTATTGCTTTTTTAATCTATATAAAATTCCATCATTGCAAGCACCCAACAACACACCAGCTCAATTATACACTGTGTGAAGAAACATCTCTCTGTTTTAAATTGCCAATTCTTAGTTTTATTTCATACTGCCTTTTTTTAATGGTCAAAGAGATACAGTGTGATTGTTCCTCATTAACCTTCTCCAGCTCCTACATGATTTTGTAGACCTGCATCATATCCCCTCTCACTCATCTGAACAAGGCTGAACGCCAGTCTACTGAGTCATTTCTCCTTTTGAAAGGTTCCATAACTTCGATCATTTTTCTTGTTCTTTTTGTATCTTTTTCTGTTCTACTACAATGTTTGCAAGCAAAAAGACACCAAGAGAAAGTAAAGTATATCAGGTTGAGTTATGAAAATTATGTATTTTTAAGAAAATATACATTCTGGGGGGACATACAGTGAGAATAAACAGAAACCTATGATTTTCTTCTTCCTAGATGAAAATCATAGAATCATGGAATATCCTGAGTTGGAAGGGACCCACAAGGATCATAGAGTCCAACTCCTGGGTGCCCAAAGAACCACCCAAAAAAACAGACCATGAAACTGAGAGCACTATCCAAATGCTTCTTGAACTCTAGTAGGCTCGGTGCTACGACGACTGCCCTGGGGAGCCTGTTCCAGTGCCTGACCACCTTCTCGGTTAAGAACCTTTTCCTCCTTTTGAGCCTGAACCACCCTGTCACACCTTCAAGTCGTTTGGTGGCAGCAGTCAAAATACCTCAATAAAGATGAATATTTTCCACAAATACCTCCATCTATTTTTGGATAAAATGTATACACGCAGATTTCTCATGGGTGATAATAAAACAATTCCACAAAAATTTAAGAAATTGCTACTCAACAAATATGAATTTTAATCCTCCCCCCAAAAAAAACATTCTAATAATATGCCCAAGAGTTTCAAATGAAGTGAGCTTGGTTGCTTTTTTTTTTTTTTTTTTTTTTTTTATCCTTTTCCATTTAGAACTTGGAAATTCCAGATGAGAAAAATATAATGCTATGCAAACATTTGAAAAATATAACAAGAAGACTCCTGTAATGATAAGCTGTCTGTTTGACATAGAACTCAGGCAAAATAAGGATTGAGTCCTAGATGACACAGGACTCAGCAAAGACCTAAAAGAAGGAAATATAATTGATGCCAATTTAGGAAACTATATAGAAAATAAATCGTGTCAAACCAGCAATACATTTTTATGAGATTATGAGTCAACTGATGAAGGAAATTATATTAACCCTGTCTTTCCCCTTAGACATTCAGTTTTAAGTCACATTACATTAAATTAGATGATGCTAAATTAACATGGCACATAAAAATTTAACAGGGCATAAAGCTATGGAATAAAAGACATCTCAAAGTATTGTTATAAAATGAGACCATTTCTATGAAAGTGGTCTTGACCATATTTTACTTACTGTTGTCTCAAAAATCTGGAAGAAAACAAAACAAACAGTTAAAATTTGTAGGTGAAGACTCTTATAGCAATAAATCAAGACAAGTTCAGGTCAGTGACACGCAGCTTGGGAAACCGCATGCAAATTTTATTTTCATGTGATCAGGTGCGATTGGTTATGCTGACCGAAGTTCTTGCATCAGTTTTTCCAGGAGGGTTAATACAATCATCCCATGTAGAAAACACCTTGAATAGGTGCTCTAAATTTATATTATCTCAGCATTTGCCCCTGTAATACTTTGTTTGGTTCTTGTGTCACTGTCTGAAAAGTTTTGAAGGACTGAAGAGATTCAGAGAATAAACATTGAAAAAGCATTCCTTACATCAAAAGGTTTCCAAAATTCAGTCTGTGAGAGGGAAGGCTACTGGAAATCAAAGTTTATAGACACACAAAATAAAACTGTGATTGTGATCTCTTTGGACTAATATGTAACAAAACACAGTGGCTGAAAGATGGAGCTAAAATGTTGAAGACCAGAAATGAAGAACAAATTTTTAACAGTGAGTGCAATTAGCCAATGAAACAACTAACAAATGCTTTCAATCAAGACCAAATGTTTTCCAAAACATTTCATACTCAAGTTCAAACTGAAAATATATAGGTCAGGCTAGATGATTACAATGATCCCTTGTGACTTCATAATCTATGGCTCTGTGAAACTAAGCACACCCTGAAGACCAAATATGAAAACAAACAAGCAAGAAATAAACAAGTCACTAATAGTCATAAATGGTATGCTCTTTTCAAAGAAACTAGAATTACTTCACAAATAATTCAGAAACAGAAAAAGAAATAATAATTCATTAATAATTTATTTCAGGGCAATACATCATTTTACTCTACTCTGAACTTACAGTTCTGTAACTGCAAGCTGAATAATGCCCATTGAATATACTTAAGTGCTCAGTAAATCAAGAAAAACAGAAAATGTTCGTGACTTTTTGAATTTATTTTTTCATGTTTTCTGGCATTTTCATTTTTAGCGCCACATGATTTTTCATAATCACTGTCAAGCAAAACTGTCTAGCTACAGATAACGTATATGATTGTAAGGATGTTTTCTGTCTCTTTTGAAGTTGTCTTTTTGTGCTCTCTTGAGAAGTTTTGTATTTAAAACTATCTCTATTGTGTGCATACTAGAAGAATAGTGTATATGACTTAGGTTATTCTAACACAGAAATATTGTTTTCTCTATTTTGCTACACAGAGATTTTTTCATTAACACAATGTCTTGGTTTAAATAGGACTCATCTCCTTTAGGGACACAAAGGAACAGATGATGTTTTTTCAAAATTTAGATAAACAGCAATCCTTACATAATGGTGGGCATTTCCTCTTTGGAGGTCACCACTGAATCAGGACATTCAAACAAACTCACCGCTAAGCTGTTCCCTGGGGCTAGGCTCAGTTTGTCCAAAGCTATGCTTATTACATGTGCTTTGGTCAGCAGATATGCAATCTTAGACAATAGCTTCTTTCTGCAAACAATAGCCAGTATTAAGAATGTCATCAGATATAATGGCTATGAGTGGGACAATTCTGCTTTCTTATGAAAGCTTTCATAATGGAGCAGTCAAAGTGTGTGTCTGTGTGCGTATGCGTGTGTGTCTGTGTGTCTGTCTGTGCGTGTTTTAAGATCCACCAGCATGCTGCAGAAGCAGCCTACTGGTCTCAGAAGAGCTTGCTCATGAAAGGTGCCATTTATAGTGTTTTCACAGTGCCATAGAATGGAAACATTAGGTAATAGTAAAATCCCAGAGCTAGACTTACTAAATTCTGAAAACTTACTCACATTACCATGCTTTATAGGGCTTTAGGGACTTCATAACAACAATCTGTGCAACTGCAGACTTTGTTTAATGAAAAAATAAATAGAAATAGTTACCCAAAAAATTAGCCTAAAGACTGGTATTCCCTTGTTAGTGCCCTTTAATAATTTTTGCTATGCCTCCATTTGCACACTGTCTAGAAAATAAAAGGCTTATTCATGCACAAACACACAGATCTGCCTTCTCAGTGAGAAATTTTATAACATTTCTGTAGTAGAATCAACTGTAGCAGCTCAAGGTCTTTTTCTGAAAGAGGAAAAACGGTTAGCTGGATATTGCATTACTTTCAGGAGATTTCTTCACTGTTGTGTAATTTATCTGACAGTTGCCACAGGGCTTACATGCCACTTTAGTTACCTTACTGATTTTTAAGGGATGGATATGCATGTGGAAATTCGGGGAGCATTCATTTTTCCCCCTAATTTCATCAAATTACATGGACTGTGATTTTAGATAAATCACACTATTACACTGTTTCCCTTTCCACATTTATGATGACTTGTGGGTTCACTTTGCTTTGCCTTTAAGCAGTCAGAAGCAGTCACTATTTGCTTTTGTCAGGATTCGCATCCCAACTTATTGGGTTAGTCTGATGTCCTCTAAACGATCTCCTCTCAACAGCTCTCCTTAATGCTCTGTCATGTATTTGTTGTTGGTTTTTTTTCTTATCGGGAGGTATCAGAGCCAAAGCTCCAGAATGTCTCACTTTCTGTACAAGGCTCCCTGTGTATTTTAAATGAAACAGATATAACAAAGAAAGCAATGTGAATTTATGCAGCTACAGTGTGAGAGAAACAAAGAAGTTGGTTGAAAAGACAGACAGAAATATATCAGCCTCCCAATCTCAAGCGACCCTCAGGCAGGTACAGCACATATGCCTTCTGGCTTCAGTGCAGACAGAATTCAAAGGATCAGCCTTTTTCTGACCCCAGATATGAGCATCTGGCTAAGACCAGCATCCTTCACAATTCTGGCAGTTTGCAAAGACACAGACTGGCCTGGATTACAAATCGGAAACACTCATCACAGCTGAAAGTGCATTTTTGCCATTGGGATACTAGAAAACTGAGAAAGACAGACACACAGTTGGGGGAGGAGAAGGCAAAGCAAGACTGCTTTTTCTCTGCTCTTGAAGCCTATGATGCAAATATTTATGCATGAGGCTGAGAGGAATTCTTGGGTCATCCTTCTACCCTGTCTAAAAACATACCCACGTCTGAAAGGAGAGCTCATAACAGAGCCCAAGTTTGAAAACGTGCTGATGTCAGAATTTTGCTCTATTTACATGCCTTCAGCAAAGAGCAGCCAAGTACCTGCTTATCATAAATCTCTCCTCTCCTCTCCCTCCCTTCATCCTCTCCACTGAAACCCCTGCAATTTAGAGTACAGAACACCAGTGCACAAGTAGGTTATTCTGTCCATGAAAGCAGTGCTTGTGAAAGATGTTGAATGCACAGTTCTGGAGACCCACATCCTCTGCAGTATAGCAAAGGAAAAAAAGATACATCATGGATAGCAGCACTGTCAGTTTCCTTGCTCTGACTTACCAGCTTCGCTGAGCTTGAAGAAACACCCACTGGGGTGAAAGGATCATTCATCCTTTATAGCCAAGTTGTTGTCCTAGCTGCTAAAATTGCTGTAGAGGCAGCTAATTAGAGCCGGTTATGGTTATGGCTTTTGCAATGCTGACAGATGTGAACTGTTCACCCAAAGCTAACTCTGCAGGTTGTGTCACTTATAAAAGCTATCAGATGGAACAATCTGCTAAACTACAGTAGATTTATACATGCCTAAAGATGAAATCAGGGAGAATACTGTTTAAAAAAAAAAAAAAAATCCAGATCCATCTCCCTATACCAGGAGATAATACGTATGGAATTCTTGAGAGCTGTTTGTCTAACCTACTGATATAGATTTCCTCCAACAGAGACTCCATGGCCTCTACACGCATTTCATTCCAGTGCTTCAATGTAGGAACTTCCACGAGAAAAGTGGTCCGGGTTATTTTTGTTATTGTTTTGCTTTGGTGGTGGTGGTGGTGGTTTTTGTTGTTATTGTTTTTAGTGTTGAACCTAAACTATCTCCATACTTCTCATTTGTCATATTTCTTTCCTCTGAGCGGGGTTCTGTCACACACCAGGTGAACTTGCCTACCCATTCTTTTTTTTCTGAGTTTATAATTCTTTCTGTCTTTCCTCAAGCAGGATATATTCTAGATCATTCTGTGATCATTTTATTATTCACTTTGGACTCTTGATGGCTGGATCATATCTCCCTTGTAACACATGGCCAGAACCAGACAGGACACTGTTCCAGTACATGCTTTGCAAAACTGAAGAACACAGGAAGGTGATCGTAGTGTCTTACAGGCAACCTTCCTGCCTATACATCCCTAAGTTCATGGGCTTTACAGAACAAAGATGCAGCTCACCCATGCATGTTGTGTGAGACAAATGACTCATTTCTGTCATCCCATTTCTTCTTCTGCTTAGTCTCACTCTTCATCCCCCAAAGAAAGGGGATGCTCTGGGGCCATCCTTCAAAATCTGTGCAGGAGCATTGAAAAGCTTCAGGTATCCCTCGGGAATGATATTAAGGACAGTAATAAATAAAAGATGAGAAGAAACCTTCACAAAACTGCTATTTCTCACCATTACAGCTGAGCAGAAGGTGAGCACATCTCTGTTTACCAGCATATCGATAGTTCTGGGTGCTTTTCTTTTCAATGCCTAATTCTTGCCTTAGTCCTGTGATAGAAAAATTACATATTATCGAGAAAAGGATTGCATTATTTAAACCAGTATGCAAAAGTAAAAACATCCATAGGTTTGGGTCCTGACTGTTCTTCTTAAAACTGATCTCTGAATACAGACAACACTCAAACTGCATTAAAACTGTTATTCTCATGACAGCAAATATCTCTGAGCTTGTGTATTAATCTGGAACTTTTGTGTATCACAATGCCCCAAATGCACAGCTGTCAAACAGATTATTTCTGTGATTGATATAAGATGTATGGATATGACGTCGAGAAAAAGCTGCATTGTGGGACAAATGTCCCTGAGCTTTTGGTACTATAATTCCCAGAGAACTGGTATGTGTTTGAATTGGTTTACTATTAGCTCTCTTACTGGAAAAACATTGAAGTTCCTCAATACAACATTTACAATTCACATAATTTAGATTTAAAAAAATAAAATAAAATAAAATAAAATTAGCTGTGTAAATAACTATACACACTAATACAAATATATATGAAGAGAGGAAAAAAAATTAGATGCTATTCATAGTATAGCATTAATCATAACCCATGCATTCCCCTAAAAACAAAGAGTTTCTATAAAAATTAAAATGCATGGATATGTATGCCCTTTGGGAAATTCCTTGTTTAAATATTTGAGCTTAGTGAGAGAATGTTGAAGAAATTTACAAATAGGCATTACATTTGATGATAAGATTACTATATTGAAAATAAAACCAAAAGCTATTGCATATATCTAAATACATATCAAAATACTTCCTATGTAAATAATAATAATAATAATAATAATAAAGGTTATAATAGCCTAGATTCTCCTTTGGAATGAGAAGCATGCTTGTAACATTGTCAATGCTGTTAGCTTTACATCTTATTCACATCAGGGACCATATTTTGCCAACAGTGATGAGTAGCATCTGACCCCACAAACCATTTCATTGAAATGGTTATTTTGCTAGAAAGTGTGCTAGGTTAAACATAGTCTGGATCTGTATGAGTGGAAAGAAACAGTTCACCTTTGTATTGCTTCCTTCACAGTGTTGTCATTAAAGTTAAATGACATTAAGTATATGTGATAAAGTTTATACAATTTGAGATTGTCAAAATACTTGCTACTTTTCACAACATTCGTCCATAATGTCACATTTTCTATGACATTATAGCTTGAAATAGTACAAAGATATATAGCATTTAGGGCTCAGAAAGACCTTTGGCCTTTGACCTTAAAAGATCTTTATGGGGAGGCCCATGGTGGATTGAATTTTGACAGTACAGTGCTGGGGCCATACAAAAAAGGTATTCATATTGACCAAGTCACTGGATATTTCAGGTCAAAATGTCAGCAGTTGTCTTTTTCAGCTGACATCCTGATCTGAGAAAGTTGGAATTAAGGTTTTCTTGACTTTCATATTTTGATTTCTTGCCATATATGGCTGTGTCATTAGCTCCCTGGAATGCCTTTCAGTTTCTTCCTTGAAAAATGCTAAATAAGTTCTCACTTTACCTACTGATTGAATAAGAATACAAAAACAATGGACAGCTGTGAGGCATCTGCGTGTCACACAAACACTGCTGGCACAGTTCCTGCATTCAAGAGATCAGCAAGAGCCTAGTAAATAAGCTTTCTTCACTAAAGACCACTTTTGTCCATGATCATTGGAGCTGTGCTTTACTCATACACCCTCTGAATTCTTCTTTTCTTCAGCAATCACACATGACTAGCATGATGGCTGATTCTATTCTACAGTTCTGGGCCATGTAATTATGCGAGTAATTGGCAGACAAGATGTTGTGAATACCTGAATCCCAGGTTAATTGAAACTAACACCTGCCCGAACTGTGCTGTTGTAATGGATGCAATAATACAACAAGATCAGGTCCTATTGAGTTGCATAATCTTTTCAAGGCAAAGTTTTTGATCTCCCCCCTTTGATTTGAGGGTGGTAGTAAACTGAACTGTTATGCTTTTGTTGAAGCTTATAAAAGATGAATCTGAGGCTGAAAATGAAGATCCTTCCAGTTAATCTGTATTGAGAAAAATCAGTGAACACACATCTTTTGCATCTTTCAGTTAAAAAAAAAAAAAAAAAAGAAAGAAAGAAACAACAGATACAGCTGCCAACACAACTGTAGTCAGTAACAACATTACAGTTCACCCTGGAGTAACCCAAGTCATTACCCAGGTAGTGCAAACTGCAAATTGTGGATTCATAAAACTCCACGTGACCAGATTCCCACCAGCATCATCAAACATCCCAAACTGGGCAGGCATTACAGGAGATGTTATCATCCTGTTCTTGGGCTGAGGTTGATTTTCTGCTGTGCTGTCTTTCATACTGTCATCAGTCTTCTTAGATACTTCTTGTGTTACTTTCTCATTCACAAAATGGTAGTAATGCTATGTCCCTACAGCACAGACAGACAAGCACATCTTCTGTCAGAAGAAAACAGAGATATTCAGACTCTCAAGTTATAGCAAGGCCTTGAAAAACAGTGTACATTATGTTTTAAAGCCTCTGTTGTGAACGTAGCTTTTCTTGGTTTTGGTTGTTGTTGTTGTTTGTTTGTTCACTGCAACTATGCCAATCTTACTTTGTTTATAGCAAATCATATAGCTTATTTTAAACACTTTTTTTTTCTGACATAACTAGACTGTTCAAAGTATTGTAGTTCAAGCAGACCACCATCACATGAGAATTCAGGGTCAGAACAGGAAACTGAAGTTGTTTGGCAATAGAACCTGATATGTTTAGGAACAAAATTGTGTTGTACAGTTGCTAGTAAGAGCAGAAGAAAGGACTCGATGACCCCAAAAGGTTCTTTTTTCTTTCTAAATTAAACAAGACACAATATTTCTGTGTTATAACAAATAGTATTGTTTTTTGTTATAATGATGTGAAACGTATAAAGCTACTGTGCTTTTCATAAAGGGAAAGCAAGTAGAAGAAATATTAAAATGCCAAAATGTAGCCATAAGATTTGGGATTTTCAAAAACCCATGCTCCTCAGATTACTAACACAAGTAATCTTATTACAGACTTCTCTGGGAACTGCTTGACCACCCCAGTTGCCTCTGAAAATCACAATCAATTTATTTGTCTCAGGACTAATGGGGGGAAAAAGGATTTCAGGAATGAAAAGATTTTTACTGTAATGACCTGAAGCAAATGGGAGAACAAAACGCAAGCTTTAGAAGTCATGAGGGGCATGATCACAACAATTAAGGGCAAGAAAGAGAAGTGAGGAGGGAGCCGGGAAAGCAGAGTTCCCAAATTTCAACAGCTCTGTAGGCCATGGTTTAAATGTAATATGCCTGCAAAAGAAAGGCAAAGTATTTTGGATGATACCTTTTCAGAGATATTTTGGCATGAAACACAGAAAAATCTGATAATCTTCTAAACAGAGAGAGGTAGGATATTGTATCTCTCTCTGGGAATGATATAACTATAGGTTGTAAATGAAAATAACTAGAAAATTTCAGCACAAAAGATTAATGCACTTTTAGCAGCTGAACAGAAAGCCTGAGCATGTTTATCAGCCTGGTGTAACTAACTAACTAACTAAATAAATAAATAAATAAATAAATAAATAAAAATCTCTTTCAGTAAAAGAGATTATATGACAGTATGTAAGTCCATAAGAGAATATAAGTCTTACTATGCCACTTTTTTCAACTAACAGGTCCTGATCTTTTTCAAGTTGAGCACTGTCTGAATAACTTCCCTAACATCTCTGTTTAGATCTGGTCTATAGATCCCACCTTACTCCCAGTGATACTGGAAGAAACCTCTCTTAGCAGACATCCTGCTGCATGACAACGTCTATTTCTGTCCTAGTTCCCAGTATCTCACAGTGTTACATCCATTCCATCAAAAGCTGTGAATAATTTTTATATCTATTGACATTCTTACCTATGAGCACAAGGTCTAATAAAGATGTACTCATAACCTTTTTTTAAGGTGTTTTTCTGCTAAGATCTTGCCAAATCAGCATGGCTACTCTACCGTAAAACTTGTGGAGATGAAATATGGCAAATAAATACAAAATTAGATGGCAACATGGTAAATAAATAAAACCAATGCAAATAAATAGAATATTAGAATATTAGTCTAGCCACATAGCCCAAGCCCCAGAAAACAAAGGCAGGGACTAGGACAATGATGAACTACTGTAGGAGAAAATCAGGTTTGAGACAATCTAAGGAACCTAAAGGTGTACAAATCCATGAAACCTGATAAACTGCTTGTGTGGGTCCTGAGGGAACTGGCAGATGAAGGTGCTAAGCCACTGCCCATCATATGTGAGAAGTCATGGCAGTCCGATGAACTTCCCACTGACTGGAAGAGGGGAAACATAACCCCCATTTTTAAAAAGGGAAAAAAGGAAGACCCAGAGAACTACAGGCCAGTCAGTCTCACCTCTGTGCCCAGCAAGATCATGGAGTAGATCCTCCTGGAAACTATGCTAAGACACATGGAAGATAAGGAGGTGACTGGTGACAGCCAACATGACTTCACTAAGTGTATATTGTACCTGACATATCTGATGGCCTTCTAGAATGGCATTACAGAATTGATGAATAGGGGAAAAGCAACTGACATCATCTACCTGGACTTGTGCAAAGCATTTGACACTGTCCCCATGATATCCTTGTCTCTAATTTGGAGAGACATGGATTTGACTGATGGACCACTCAGTGGGTAAAGAAATTGGCTTGTTGATTGCACTCAAAGAGTTGTGGTCAACAGCTCAATGTCCAAGTGGAGATCTGTGAAAATTGGTGTTCCTCAGGGGTCAGTATTGGCACTGGCACTGTTAAACAACTTTGTTGGTGACATGGGCAGTGGGATTGAGTGCACCCTCAGCAATTTGCTGATGATACCAAGCTGTGTGGTGCAGTCAACACACTGGAGGGAAGGGATGCCATTCAGAAGGACCTGGACAGGCTCGAGAGGTGGGCCTGTGTGAACCTCACGAAGTTCAATAAGGCCAAGTGCAAGTTCCTGCATCTGGACAGGGGCAATCCCAAGCACAAATACAGACTGGGTGGAGAATGGATTGAGAGCAGCTCTGAGAAGAAGGACCTAGGGGTGTTGTTGGATGAGAAGCTCAACATGAGCCAGCAACGTGTACTTGCAGCCCAGAAAGCCAGACATATCCTTGGCTGCATCAAAAGCAGCATGGCCAGCAGGGTGAGGGAGGTGATTCTCCCCCTCTACTCTGCTCTCATGAGACCCCACAAGGAGTGCTGCACTCAGCTCATGAATCCAGAGGAGGGCCATGAAGATGATCAAGGGTCTGGAGCACCTCCCCTGTGAAGACAGGCTGAGGGAGTTGGGGTTGTTCGGCCCGGAGAGGAGAAGGATAAAGGGAGACCTTACAGCAGCTTTCCAGTACCTGAAGGGGTACCTAAAGGGGGCCTACAGGAAAGCCAACCCCACTTTGTCAGGGGGTGTAGTGATAGGACAAGTAGTAATGACTTTAAACTTAAAAAGGGATAGATTTAGATTAGATATTATTATTATTTAGGAATATATATATCATTCTTCCTAATATATAAGGAAGAAATTCTTCACTCACTGGGTGGTGAGGCACTGGCACAGGTTGCCCAGAGAAGCCGTGGATGCCCCATCCCTAGAGGTGTTCAAGGCCAGGCTGGATGGGCTTTTGAGCAACCTGGTCTGGTGGAAGGTGTCCTTGCCCATGGCACGGGGTTGGAACTGTGTGATCTTTAAGGTCCCTTCCAACCCAAACCATTTTTATGATTGTGTATGAACATAGGGTTTTATCTGGTTCAGCTACCTCACAGCAAACCTGTCAGGCACCCTGTCCAGATAGGATGTCATCGGGAAATACCTATGCTACATAAATGATCTCTTATCAAGTGTGCTATCCTCTCACACCATCACCTTTCCTGTAGTAAAGATAGAAGTATGGTCATCCTTTCCATCACACATCCTCTGACAAAACACAGGAAGCGCTGGAGTTAAATGTTGTAGTATATGTTTGGCTAAGATACTAACAAAGCCTGAAGGTAAATCCCTGAAAGATTGCAAATGCCGACATGACAAGAGCACGGGCTGAAGCAGGAATGGGGAGAAAAAGACACTGCACTGCTGGGAGAGAGCCATAGCTATGTTTCAGTCAAATCTGACCTACTTTAATGAAATCAGGTCATCTGTGAGCTCTTCATTACCCCCAGACTAAACAGCACAAAACGCAGCAGCCAATGTCTCTGTCTTTTCAGAGTACCACTAATTCTCATTACAACATTGTTATGTATTCCTTAATATATATTGACTTAGTCATTTGTCCACACCAAAGCTAGTAAACAGTGCTAGGGAAGGAAGTAGAGTAAACACGATTACTGACTTAAAAAAATAAAAAATAAAAAAAAAATGAAATTGCAGGGTAAACACAGCCATGCCTCCAGAATGTGTCCTCGAGGGAATACGGAAACAAAAGGAGGCAAAACTGTCTTGCAACATTAGCCATGACAAATGGAGCTCACCTATCACACCAGCAAACTCTTAACTGTTACCAGGCATGTTAGCAGACAAAGCAGAGGCTTGAGTCAAGCGGAAGCTGGTACTGTAGGCTTACGCTCAAACTCTGCTCAGTGTTCAGTCTTCTATAAACTAGGAAGGTGACAGCTTCCAAACAAAAAAATAGATACTGTTGATGTTTTAACGTGATGGCCCTATCTGCATTTCTGTTCATATAGAAATAGACGGCATAGATGTGTAAGTATGGATGTTTTCCCAGACACATATTTTATTATGTATGTCTGTATATCCATTTGTTTGAATGCCAATACATCTCTGTGTGACATTTGAGATATATGCACTGCTCTGAGACCCAGAAACCTATATACATCTATATCTCTAGCTGTATATGCATACACACCTAAAGATATTTATATCTATATATATAAAGGTGTATATATACACATATATATATTCACCAACAGACTTATCTGGGAGGATCATATTAAACCTGCACTATTTATAGTACCTGCATGTCTCTATATTGAGTAGCATAAATATATAATAAGCTAGTGTGTATCAAAGAAATATTCTTATTGAAAGTATTGATACATTTTATTCTTAGTGTTTATCGTAGAATTGTAATCTTTACAATTTCTGTTCAGCATTAGTCAGAAGAGTGCTGATGTTCATTTTGTTTTGGAGATCAAAGGCTCCTCTCATTTGCCTGTATTTGTCTATGGCATCTCACCTGGCACCATAAAGAATGACACCCAGCCTCCTGCTGCCGTTCTAAAAAGCTGTAGGACACAGGTCCTGTGTCATACCTGCAGCCTTGTACAAGTATTTCCTATACATTAGCCCATCTAAAAAGGCACTGGACACTAATGTGTGGGCAACTGCATTGGGCCCTTGCCTTGCTTTGCCTATAGACAGCTATCACTAAAACATTTGCACAGCATCATACTGTTTTTCTATTTTCTAACAGATGTTTTGTTGGGAAACCTATTTGGTGCTTAGTACAGAACTATCTTCCTCTAGTATCTCATTGTCCAAATGAGACCTCAGCCTGTCTGTCACCTGCTTGTGGGTCGCTGTGGGTACCCCATCTGGCTCAATATGGGCTTTACAGTGTAGGAATCCACATGTGCCAATGCTTTGGACAGGCATAGTTAGGTGAAATAAAGATTTACAGAGATGGCGGCTTGGAAGCCACAGCCCTGGGCCATGCCAAACTTTTTTTTTTTGGCAATGTCAAAACAAGACAATTAACATAGTTCTTATCACTTTCACCTTCATCAATTTATTCATGTCCCTGTTTGATCCCCTATATTGTGTTGGGAGATCAGATTGAATAGCCACATGGAGAACCAGTGGTCCAGATCTGATAAAAATAAGTGTCTAATTGAAACTAGTAAGTATTACGCATATCAATATCCTTCAAGTTCTGAATCTTCATGGTATATAGAGTCATCATATAGAAATAAAATAAAATTAAAAAAAAAAAAAAGACATTTTACTTTGATGACTGGAACTAGGAGAGGCAACTCTCAGGATTCCAGCTGGCTGTTTCAGACTCAATACTTATTGACTGTGATTTAACAGAGTGGACATATTTTGATTTTTGGCAATGTCTGGAGAGCTATCCCCTTTTATCCTCTGTTTTCTTACGGCCTCTGCTGCTACCCAAACGGCTCATTTCCTCTCATTCTAGCCAGCTGAAATGTATGTCATCTGTATGGTGGCTTTAAATTGCCAGGGAAGCAGACTGAAAGAAGCAGGGGAAGGATGAAACATGCAGGAATAGGTAATATCCGGTGCTTTAAATAGAGTAGATTTGACACCAGGCTAAAATACTGCAAAAATATACATTATTTGGGAAATCATAAAGTCTTTGAATAAGCATAACTAACAATTATTTCCAAACAAATGTCCTTAGACTCTTTTCTGAAAGAGCTAGTGAAAGGAACTTCTGAGGCTCCTTTATGGGCTGAAGTGATCCCTTCTCTTGACGAGGCAAGGGGAGAGTGGGAGAGGGGAAGGTAGGGTAAGACAGCAATTAGTATCTGTAAAATCCAGCTTTAATCAGCACATGTAATGGTGGGATTTGGGCAGACAAATATTGACACCGTGCTAATGTTGCTAAGCTAGCAGTTGCCTGCTGAAGGGCTGGAATGCGCGAGTCGTACAAAAGCCTGCATTTGGGATAACACAGAGCACCACTGCCCTAGCTGCACCAATCGCTGCTACTACATACTTACATCAAAGGAGGAGGCTTTCTTGCAAAATTTGTTCTTTCCAGTGGAATAAGTCTATCCTGGGTTGTGGTTGGGGTGGTTGTTTTTCCTGTGGAAGAAGCCAAAGAACTATACCGAGCTGGTGCTTTTTCCCTCAGAAGAAGCAACAGCAGAATGGGGGAAATGCCTAACACGCTGTTAATCCCTATAAGAACAGATCACACACTGGCCCTTGCATGTGCTGCTGCTTCAGCAGAGGCTGTGTCTGGATCCACACTGCACCCTGACCCATGCTCCACCTGTATCACCTCATTTACAAGCAAAGTTAACCCCTGCAGCCTATGCCTCTAAACATATATTGATGTGGTCCTTGGTAGAGTTTTGTCTTGTTACCAGTGAAAAGCTGTGAGAAAAATCGATGTCAGATAACTGCTAGTGTCTGAATATCATATCTGAAACTACACGTGTCAACAGTATATGCAATGATCTGCTTTGAATCACTGAGGCTGGAATCTAAGATATGCTTTCCATGCACTGGATCACATAAAGCACAACTCAGAGATAGACTACCTGTATCTGTACTTTTCCATTAAAGGTGTTAGCCTTCAGGTGTCTTCTCAAAAGAAATGCAGTTATTTCCATTTGGATATTATTTTTAAGTAAAAAGTTGATTGAGAAATGAGGATTTTAGCACTGAGCAAAAACATTTTTTCTTTTTCTGAAAAACTTAATTTTATATCCCAATATCTTATTTACATCCAATTACACACTACTTTGGACCACTGGAAGCTTAATCCAACAGTGAAAAGTGAGTGGAAGGTCTCCCATCAATTTCCAACATTTTAGACTGTGTTTATAACAATGGTTAGAATCAATAGTTTGGTCGGACTTTCTTAAAAACTTTCAGGGAAAAGTAATTGTTAAGCTCCATATCCTCAGTCACAGTTCATTAGTTTATCCAAAATATTTAGTATGTCTCCACAGAATGCAGTTCAGACCATGTAATGCTACTTAAAATTGCAGAAAGGAAAGCCCAATAGTGTTCAGATATATCCTCTATTAGATTAATTATGAATTGTTGATTCAAAGATATCAAAAGTCAAAGATCTTTTTTTATTATTAGTTTTATTTTATCATAACCCAGGTATGTCCATACATTTCTGTAAAAGCAAGTGATATTTATTCTCCACTAGTATAACACTGAACAGAACAGACAATGCTGTATGCACAACTCTATTCACAAAAAAAAAAAAAAAAAAAAAAAAAAGCCACAGAAACCAAAAGAACCACTTATAGCTAGGCAGATGTTCATAATCTTAATTTTATTACCTCTAAACAACCTTGTTTGATTTAATACATGAAAAGCAGTAAATCAGGGAATGTCATGACACATAAAGCAGTAAAAAAGAAACACGGCAATAATCTGGGAAAACATTTCTGATTTAGATTATTTGTGGCTTTCCTGGTTTCTGCCTCAGAGATGTTCAAACTGTGGCATGGAATGGGCTCTGTTTTCATAATATGCTCATAATATGTTACTGAGTCAATCGGTGTATTAGCTAGCTGGGAATAAGAGAGAGTAGTGAAGACAACAAGCAGTTGGGATATCTTTTTAATTTCAGAATCACCACACTGAGTACAAAACCTAATCATATGCAGAAGCAACTAACCATACATAAAGGTGCTTGATACAGTCTTATTTTACCATAAATTATTTCTACGTACTATATGAGCATGAAGAAATTATTTATACATTTGCTGAACTGAGCTAAGGCCAACAAAGATCCATATCACGGTTTTCTTCATTTGTCTTTCAAATACCCTCTGGGTCTTATCTGACATATTTATAGCTTTATATCCATATTAGTTAAAATCTTTCATGTGATTTTGGTTTAACTGATTATATATACTAGCAACAATACTAAGCATATACATGCAATTCATGTATACTCAGCATTTATAGAATGTATAATTCACAGCAGTAAATTAAAAACATTATTGCATATCATCTCTGTGCACTGTATTTGCAATCCACTTTACAATTTATATGAAATGACTCGTATGTAGCTTCTACAGTCAACAAGAGAAAAGGTATCATGAGATTATGCACTGGATGGCATGGTTTCCTCCAGGAGGAATGGATAAGAAGGGGGCCAGGAAGGAAGAAATACTAAACCTGTGCAGACACAGAGAGGCATTATTTAGAGTGATACTTTCACCCAAGTCTGCCTGAATTTTAGAAACAATGAAGAAAGCCTCAAGAGCTCCAGACGTAGCTCAGAGCATGAACCATAGATGCTATTAATTGCTCCCGAAGGGTACTCTCTATATTGACCCTATGTTGCAGCGAGCCAATACATTTCACAGTGTGTACAGAACTGTCTTGAAACAAAATGCTTTGATCTTGTTCAGCAAACTAAAATATCTTGACCTGGATTGATCTGACCCCAAACCAAATATTTCATTTTGATTTTGCTGACAGAAATATTTGATTTTCAGATGAAAGTTTTTGCTTTTCAGGCTAAAAAAGACGAGTAAACACTCAACATAGGTCTCTCTTCAACGAAAGCATTCTTTTTTCTTCTAAGTTTTGTGTAGTATTTTTTTTCTTACTATTCCTGATAAATACACAGTAACTATGAACATACATTCACATATACACAAGAGTATATCTGTTATATGTATGCACATAATCTCATATTTATGCGCTATTTGGAAAGCTACCAACAATCTGCTAGCCGATAGGTCAGGATTCTCCACCTCAACTATCTGAAAAAGATGTTAAAATATGGGAAAGTTGGAAAAAATTCATAG
Organism: Anser brachyrhynchus; assembly: GCF_964034855.1. Classification (NCBI taxonomy): domain Eukaryota; kingdom Metazoa; phylum Chordata; class Aves; order Anseriformes; family Anatidae; genus Anser; species Anser brachyrhynchus. Next base: position 113,551,341 of record NC_137696.1, on the reverse strand, counting down.
AAGCAAACACAAAAAAAAGACCTCTTGCTTTCCTGGTATGTAAAGAAAACACTAAATAAACAATTTGTGAACCCAGTAATGAAAGTCAACACTTAAATCTGTGTGAGTTCTCCCTATGTCTATTTGTTTTTCTGTCTACAAATATTAAATGCAAACTTCGATACAAAGCCAAGAATTAGGTTCTATACATGGAAATGCCTTGGTGATTGTAAAAAATAATGCTGTGGTGTCTCTAGTTGGGAGGTTTGGAAGAAAGAAAACTAAAAAAAAAAAAAAAAGGAAAAAAAAAAGAAACTGTTCCACTTCATCTAGCAGTGCTGCAATACATCACTCCAATTAAATCCCAGCCAATAAGCAAAGGGACGTGTTAAGTAAAATTCATGAGCTTTGAATGCATGTGAATGGATATGCCAATCAGAATCAATGCCACCCATTCATCTGGTGTAACACCATGGTGATGACAATGAGCTTGAAACCAGCCTTTGTTGTCATCAGCTGTGCAGTAGTTGCCACAGCCCCAGCCTGGATCAAATGTGTGGGACATTTAAATCTTCAGCATGGCACCAACACACAGAACATCTTATTCATGCCAAAAAAAGAGCTATAATCAGCCTCCGAGTAAATAATTCAGGATCAGTTCCTTAAGGGGCACAAATTGCCCTCTTTAAAATAAGGCTGTTCCTCTCCTTGCTTGACTTTACTATATGGAAACAAGGACAGTGTTTTTAGCTATGTAGCATATTTGTCAGTTTAGAAAATCTGTTGTTACACTAATGGCTGTAGCTGAGACTTCTGTGGGTCTTAACTGGTATTGCAATAGGAATATCTGTGCAGAGACCCTGCATCTCAGCCCTTTTGAGTGCTACAGTGGCAGATGGCTAGCTCTCACTGCTTTTACAATAACCATTTCATTTGTGATGCTTGACCTGAATTCCATTCCTTGTTTAAAAGTGTGTCTCTGTTCTCAAATGGTATTTCACAGAATTGCCATTTCCATAGTGTTTCCACATGCTGTTCTCCAAATAACACATTTGCCCATAAAACAGGGTGGAAGAAAAGAATATGGAACTAAGTGTCACAATTGAAAATGTTTAATCTAAGAATATGTATCCAAATACTGATGACAGCTTCATTTCTATTGTATTTAAATTATACCATTGATATTTTCTTATATGTCAGTTTATATCACTTACCAATCACATTGCATTTTTAGTGCTTTGTGCTATGAGTTACAATTGTCTATCTTCTTCCATTGTGTTCTCAGTAGTTATAAAACTGTAAACGTGAAATGCTATGCTAGAGAAACAGGTCTGTGAGTGGTGACATACATTCAACTTCTTTGAATACATTAAATACTCATGCTTTCAGTAATAGATCCACCCATTAATCAGTGTGTTTAAAAAGATGTGACAACCACTGCATAGAACTGATATTCCCCCAATTTAACAGTGGATATTACGTGCTGCTGAATACTTTCTCTGCACATTTCTCGTGTTATTTCTTAGTTCCTTAATTAATCTTAAGTATAAGCATAAGTGATTTTAAGGAACTTCCTTCGGAAAGAAGTTCCTTCTGAGGTTTCTTTTGCAGCCAATTAAAATATTAAACTGAGGGAGCTGAAGACATCACTCAAGTACACAACTGATGAAGAAATATTAAACACGATGCCTAGATTTACCATGAAAAACATGCATCTTTTGGCCATTCCTTCTCATTCCCTGGGGCTGTGTTCACAAAGAGTAAGTCAAACTTATGAGGTAAAATGAATGCAGGGACAACAAAGAGACAGCTGAAATGATGCTGTCTGACCATGAAGGCTATCTACAACACTGTATTGTGAACCCTCTGTTTGAGGCCTAGTCCTTTTCCTACTACAGTTCTGTGATGATATTCTTTAATAATAATAATAATTAAAATAAAATTTAAAAGTACCCAACCTAGATTCTTGCAGCTTCTTAAAGTGATCCACAGCCATTTGTTACAAATATTACAGTTTATGCAACAGGTTCAAGTATGACAAAACTATGAGGCACACAGCAAAGATACATTCCACTTAATGGCAAGACATATTTCTTTACACTCAAAGTGAATAGCAGATTATTTCTGGCTGTAACTGAAACCATACTTTACAGCACTGTGCAGTCAATAATAACACAAAATAATGAAAGAAAAAATTAAAAGTCTCTGCGAACATGTATTAATTTAGTTCTTTCTAAAACACATGATAAATGGATGTTTTCATAATTTGGGACAAAAATATTGTACTTGATCTATGATAAAATGAATGCATGAGAATATCCTCTGTTGACACTCTAGTCCTTTACTTTTCTACCCAAATGTGTTAACCTTCAAAGACACAGAAAACTCTGTGTTGTCCCAGTGAGTATAATGTAAAAAGAGTCCCAGAAACCCGAGTCTTTTTTTTTCAGCTTTATTCTTAGGCAGCCACTAAAATGAAAAGCTGACAAATATTCAAGTATTAACAAAAGTAACTGACATTTTTCCAGCTATTCCTCCTGATATACAACCACGCCATTACCCCCAAAGCAAAACTGTTTCATTAATATTTTAAGCTGATTGAAGAGAATTCAGGTAGTTATCCTCATGGTGAGGAGGCTTCTAAAGTTTGCTGCCACAATGGAACTTTCTAAGGTTAAGAGTACATATCCACAGTTCGTAAAATTTGTCAGCTCTTGGAAAGGCTCCTGGTCTCCTCACTTGAAATAAGATCTCATATTACACCTATGAAAAATATTTTCTCCAGTCAGTTGCATAGAACACTAAATCTCAACACAAATTTGGCCATACCCTTCTTATATACTCAGATAGCAGCCGAAATTGGCATTGGCAGAAGTTACCATCCCAGAACAAACTCCAGGTCACCTGGACTCCTGCGTTGCTCCACTTTCTATCACAAGTCATAACAAGCTCATTAGACCTGTCCTCTGTTTCTATTTCTACCAAATAAATCTCAAGGCTTTGCTTCTCATCATTAAGACAGAGCTGGGCACGGGCTGGCTGAATTATTATATGAAGTCTATGGTCATCAGCTCTTCTAAGGTAAAAAAAGGATATGAAAATTTTCTGTAATCTGGAAAGCTCTGTGGGAATTTTATTTTATTTTATTTTATTATATTTTATTTTATTTTATTTTATTTTATTTTATTTTATATACTATATACTTAGATTTTACTACAATAAACTCTGGTCTGAAATATGGATACCTTCTGTTGCACTAAAGTGGACCAATGGGAAATAAATCACAAACTTATTCTGTTGTTTCTTTTCTGTTGCTGTGGTTTAAATGTTCATCCAGTGAACTAAGCACCTTTTTATACTTGAAATCATATGGCTAATTACATAGAAGATTAGAAGGATTCTCTCTTTTTTTACACACATATACAAAAATGCACAGTTTCATATAGAGGAGTCTAACAGTTTTTGATGCCACTATTTTCACACTTATCCTTACTTCCTGACAGGTGATCAAAGAAACTTCAATCCATTTAATGAAAGAGTTTCATACAGAATTTAATCAGAACTTGTTTAATGTCTCTACACAGGCAAATTAAAAACAAAACAAAAGAACAACAACAACCTTCACTAAACTGACAGCCCTCAACAGCTATCCAAAGTTTCCATAATTATATCAATTGCTTTCTTCAGCTGGTCCTAAACCAAAGGTGAAGTTATTGTTACATTCATCCTTGGTCTGACTTACAAGAAAATTTGGTAGACAGCAGCTATAGAGTGGACCATAGTATGTTAGTCTATATGTTATTGGAATACCTGTCTGTTGGTATTAAGATGAAAGCCCAAACTCAACACTGCTTGCCTGTTCATTAAACATCAGCTAATGAACAATTATGATCCTTAATGACTGACACCAGTATTAAAAAATAATGATAAGTTTTTAAAAGAAATTTATAGATTTATACTGACCTTTAAAGGTTGAACTCTTTTTGCTGCTTTGGAAATTTGAAAATGGACTGAATCTGAAACTGCAACTGCATTTGTGATGCATTTGTGTTTAGAATAGACTCCTTCACCATTAGATTGAATGGCATACATTCTATAGATGAAGAGCTACTTTTGGAACATTTCTTTTATGGGAAATTCAATTATAAAATGTGTTTATGCCCCATTTTCAAGGTGTTTTGTTTTTTTTTTAAGATTAGAAATATTCTTTATTAGATTAGAAAATTTAAAAGAAATATTCCTTAAAACCATAACAGCGCATATGCACAAAGTAGAAAATAAAATATGACATTATTTAAAATATATATATAACAAGTCACCAATTACTTCTGATTTAGGGGGCTGCTTATGGGCTAACTTGAGATGTAAGCAAATAAGTGCCAATTAATTAGAATCTGTGACAGTGTTCAGTGCCATCTCTTTGATCTTTCACTACTAGCTGACAACAAAGCGCACTAACTCGCAATGCTTTAGTTTCAGTCAAGTGATCAGCAAAACGTGTTCAGCTCATTTAAATAACAGAAGCTGGTAAAATACAGCCATGTTTTATAGCATTAAGCAAAGATTTTAGTTCAGATGACAGCATCTGGCATTTATAGAACAGATAACTTGGAGCCATTTGCATTGGATGGACAACTGGAGTTAAACTTAAAAATCAATGAAGCCACAGGCCAGAGGCTAGAATAAATTCCACAATGACTCCCCTGCTCACCCATTGGTATTCTGGCTATTTAACCACAGATATAACATTGCTCTGTGAACAGTGTCACACAAACATCTGGGCAGAAAGACACACTGTGGAGAGTTCACAAACAGAAGATGCATTTGTTTCAACAATATCAAAATTCAGACAAAGGATAAAGCAACAAAAATCAGAGATATGTACACACCTGAAATCCATTATAAATCTGTCTTTCTGTATATACACCTTTTTGAGCTGAAGAGCTGAGATTTTTCTATACATGTTTATATTTCTGAGATGTATTAGAAGGGACATCTATTTGACTGTGAAAATGGGAGATGGTTGGAACAGTTAACAATATACAGTGACATGAACAGTGTTCAAATCTCTTTTTAATACAGTTTTAGAATGGAATCATTATATTCATACATGAAAGAAATATTTTTCTAATATTGTCATATTGTCGTGTTTTAACCAACAAAGAAAAGACACTATCTTGCTCGTATGCTTTCTTCTGTATTGCTCCAAGTATTTTGGCCTAGTCAGGTATGTTTCTCTTCTACGAGGCAAACTGTTGAGAGGAAGCTGGAATTTAACCTAGTGATGTTCCAGTTCAACAAAGCACTTACTTAAATTAATCCTGCCTCTAATTAGCAACGTAAATTGAAGCCATGCCTAAGTGCGCTGTGAGTCACAACTCAGAAAAGACAACTTCAGACAGACATCTTGGTATTCTCGAGTGATGGGGATTGTCGGATGGGGAGGACCAGAGCACAGGACTGGGGCTTCAGAGAGAGTGTGCAGCATCAGTGGCCCCCAGCCTCTGCTGACTCCTAGACTATTCTCCAGGTTTGTGCCTGCACTAAGAACTTTTCAGCTGATGTGACAGTACAGATTAGTAAATCCCAGTGCCTGGGCATTGGCACTCTATAATTTGCTACTACAGACTTAGTTTGTGTGCATCTCTGCATCCCTGTTCCCTACAAGAAAAAGATCTAAAACTGGCAGATATTTTAAGGTACCCCAAAATTTAAAGATGTTTAGATATTATTAATGTCTAATTATTTGTGTTTCCCAACTACCAGGGAAAAAGCATGCTCTCCAGAATAAAGAAGCTTCAGAAAACACTAAGATTTGGTTGTCTAGGGATGCAAAAAGATGTTTTGCTTTCCCAGTTAATGGTATGTATGTGTTGTCTTTTGTTGTTGTAATTGTTTTCCCATGGTTCATCATGAGACTCTAATATCCCATAAACAAACACACTCCTCAGACAGCAGCCTATGATTAACAGGCAATGGGCTCTCTCCACAACTCTGATTTTTTTTTTTTGAATTGGTTAATACACTGTGTATTAAAAGCATGATTTATCAACATGTGCTCTTATCTTTCATAAGTCCATTGCTTTCTGTTTGCCTCTGTAACTTTTACATGTACAAGCTCTGGGGATGCTGCCGCTGTGAAGTGTTTGTTAAACTACCATTGCAGGTTTTTCCAATGTCCCCCTTTGCTCTGACTGTGAGAGCTCCCAGGAAAAGACACAAACAGCAGTTCCTGGGGACTACCACCCACTGTACTCATTTGCAGCATACACGTCATGCAGGGCAGGTGTAACGGGAAATGCTGGGTGTACAAAGACTGCAGGTACAATCATATGAGCTCATGCAGGGTTCAAAACTAAGTGCAACTTCCACTGCATGGCATGAGGGCCCTGAGCACTGGAGCTTCTTTGGCCCCTCAGTGCCGGGAGCTTTTGGGGAAGCACTGGTAGCCTTGAGGTTCTTCAAGAAAAATCTGGAAGAAGCTTTGGAGAAGGCTCCCCCACCTGCCTTGCTGAGGAGCCTCCAGGCCCACCCTCCCCTTTCCCTCAGGAACAACTTTGCAAGGCATTTGCTAGGTCTCAGCTTGGTCCAAATTTCACAGAAGAACATTCTCAGTTTATAACTATGAAAGATATTGATAATTTCTAGATGTGAAGTGACATTTTCATCCACAACTTCATGTTGAAGATCTTGGTTAGGTTGAAGTTTAATCCTTTCATCTTTGTCCATGGTGTGCCATGGCTGAAACTGAAGTTGCCTCTGTGACTCATCTCGTAACAGTCAGGCCCCCAATGCTCCTTTCAAGAAGATACTCATGAGACCTTCAGGAGGTGATTAAATCAGTAACTAGCAATTCTTTTGTAGCTCCTCTAGAACATATTCAGGTTGAAACTCCCTCTGACTCTCTTCAGGAACTATGTTCCTTAATGTTTCCTTCTTGCCTGAGTTCAACCCAAGCTTGACACAAGCTTAGAGAATTTTTGTAAAGGGGTGGTTCAATTCAAGAAAAATAAACTTCCTGCACACTATCCTGTGGACTTCGAAGTGAAGCACAAAGGTTTCCTTTTCTATTTACAATACATGAATGGCCATGCCATGTCAAATCAAAAGTTCTTCTTGCCCAGTATCCAGTTTCGATCAGTGACAGACAGCTAAGCTATGGAAAGGCATGGCAGTGAAAAATATGTCTTCCATCGTATAACAAAAACAGCTAACCATCAGTGGTTCACTGGATCTTTGAGACCTGATAGATCTGAAAAGATGAGGTTGCTGCTTGCAATATCATTCGGGTTGCTTCATGCATTTTTCTCATGTGTAGCTCAGGGCATTATCACTTCCACAAAGACCAAGTGAGTCTGTGCCCCATTTTTACACAAACACATCTCCAGTTAAAAACATGCCTTTTGACACTTGTTTCAAAAATGTCTTATTTTGGCTTGGCTTAGCCCTGTTCCAAACTGATTTAGATTAAAACACTGTAAGCTTAGCCTAAACAAACAGAATTTGAACAGAGTCTTTTCACATTACATTAACCAAACTAGTTGAAAATTATAATTTAACTTAAATTGTTGTAGCATTGTAGATGTAGATAAAACAAATGTGTAACTGAGAGAACATGGCCTCAGGCACATGTTAAAATATCCAATTAATCACAGTAGTACAATGACTAGCCCAGCTCTCAGCTATAACATGGATTAGTCTATCAGCTCTCATATTTAATCAAATCAAAACATCATATTATTTTTTCAGTCACAGAATATAACATTCAGCTTCAAAGTACACAACAACAGTAGACCAAGGTAACAAATACCCTTCTTAGGTTGTCTGAAAACATTTAGACCATCCACGAAAAAATAAATGGAAGTTAAGCGCATCCTACTACTGTAGGTAAGTTTTCACTTTTCTTAAATTACTGTATACATTAGAGTGAAGAAAGAAAACAGAATCTCCTAGTAGGACAACTGAAGTTCAGTACAGCAGTCACGTGCTACTCTTCAGTCTTCACCACGAAAACTCCTTTGTTTACTGTTAACACATGTAACAATTCACATGAATACACCAACATAGATGAAGCAGCACAGGCTAATTCCCACTTCAGAGACCTGCCACATCAATTAAGAGATGGCTTATGCTTTCATTCTAAAACTTGAAATGCTATGCTGGAAAACTAAGCATTCTCATCGTCGCATTAACATTCAATTCAGCCTTTCCTGGACCTTTTGCCATGCCTTAAGGTCATTTACAGCAGTAGTAATAACAATGCTAGACACTCAGCCAAGCCAATGTTCAACTAAATCTCCACTACAAAATCCACTGTTCTGTGGGACCACAAGAAATACAGGTTTCCCTGCTTGGAAAATGACAAATCACTTCAAAGAATTGGTCTAAGACTCAGGAATCAAGATAAAAACTGTACTGCTATGTTTCTAGCTAAGCATCTAAATAAATTACATTGTTTATTTTTCATTTATCAGAAAATCATACTAGATCTCCCTGGCAGTTCCTAAATTTAAGTATGTAGGTGTTAAGTGATTTAAATTTCTTAATCTCAAGGATTTTAGTTCAAAGCAAATATTGCAAGGCATTGCTTTTAAAATTCATTTGAAGTTTAAAGACATTGATTTTCAATGAGCTCATGCATATTTTGTTTCATTTATATGAATATGCAAATGAGTGGCTTGACAAGCAATAATATCAAGAATTTAAAGAAATTAAATTTTTAAACATAAGAATTTGTTGGAAACTTGGGATTATATGTTACACTCACTCCATAAGGAGAAGCACCACACATTCACTCATTCATTCATATATAGAGTAATTACAATCCCAAATCACAGACACTGAAAAATTAGGATAATTTTCTAGAAATCTACCTGCTAAATGAAAATTGATCCTATTATTATCAATGTTAATTCTATCAATCTCTTTTGGAAAAATAAAAACAAAAATAAATAAAAATAAATGGTAAGTTTCTCTTTCAAATATATGAATAGAAAAATTTTTGGGTAGGTTTTTTTAATTTTATTTTCTGAGATATTCACATTGCTTCAAATAAGACTGCCTTTTTCACTTTTTTAATTACTCATATAGCATTGTATTGGGATGTTCTTTAATTACTTTAATCAAATGACTATAGAACACCTGGGCATTAAAGAAAACATTCTTAAAAATTAAGTGCCCTTATTGAAAATAATTTGCACCTTATAAAATAGACTGTGGTGAAACAGAAACAACATTTATGTCTCCAGCACCCTGGTCCAAAACCGAGATATAAAACCATCTTTTCGTTCACAACTGGACACAAGAAAGGATCTAGCCCTTTCCCACAGTGCTTACACACTCTAAACCAAGATGGATAAAGGAAAGGAAGTCAAGAAAGTAAGAGAGGAGACTGACATACCTAGAGTCACTGAGGAACTGGGTTAGACAGATGGTACTGATTCTTCAAAAAGTATAATGCTTCTGACTAAATATGGTCATGTACAATATATCTGAACTCTTATCTCCAGGTTCATTTTATAGTCAGTGAAAGGCTAGTCATTACAGTTTATGTAGTATACAATGATTCAGTTCATCATAAGGCAGACACACATATCTGGTTGGATGACTATTGACCTCAGGGACTGTACTCACTAGATCTCTACTGACAATGAGAAAATCTGAAGATGATTAGCCAAGGAGTGGATGCTACCCTTCCAGAGACTGCAAATTAAGTGAGATGAATCTTCTTTAGTTTGGTGTTCTATTTATCCCTTAATCCACATTGCTTTTCAAATACAGGAGTTAGCAGTAGACACACTACAAGAGTAAAATGCTTTAGCAGTAGACACATTACAAGAGTAAAATGCTAACACAATTGAGGATTTCTTTCACTGGCTAGGAATTATGGGCACTTATGCTGTGCAGCATATAGACAATGAAGCTGTTATCTCTAGGCAACATCTATGCCCTGGGTACACTAGGCTTAACAACAACAAGTAACAGAATAGGTGTGGCACACAGTTAACTAGGGCTTCTGGAGGCTTTCATGGAACTGGAAAAACAAACGTTTTCTGTACAGAAAGAAATTACATGGCCAGGAGAATTCTGATAAATGATAGCCCACAGTGAACCACTGAAGTTGCTTTTCTTAGCAAAAGGTTTTCTCCAGGGTTAAGAAAGACAGCTGTTCCTGTATAAAACACCTTCTGGCAAGGCTTGTCTCATCGCTGCTGCCTCTATCCAGTCTCTTCCCCGAAAGTCTAGTGAGAAAAATAAGACATATTCAAGTCTTATGAATGACTTGCTCAAGAATATCCAAGCTAGTTTTTAAAACTGGGAGCATTACAATCAGTTGCCTTACGAGAGGAATCCCTAGGAATCTTGGTGGAAATGGGGTTACTTCCCAATTGTTTTTGCATGTGCTTCTGGAAAAGCTAGCAGTCTAGCAGCTGAGGCTGAAGGTAAGCTAAGCAGCTGCTAATAGCTTTGCTGTACTCATGGAAAATCAGTGGCTTAGCACATCAATAATTGTGAGTCACACTGCTAAAGCTCCATTTGCATTTGCTGTTACAGATATAGTATAAACATTACTTTCATATCATATCACATTAGTGCATTATTACAGCGCTGGTCAAATATAGCTGTTCACAGCAATACAACTATCTATGCTGTATAATACTATGATGTGTTCTCTACTACATTTTATGATCCTATTTTGGCATAATTGATACTCTTTTCATGGGGTAGAAGAGAAAAAGGAAGAAAAAGCACTGTACAGTACAAAGAATGAAGGAATGAATACAGCACATTCAGAGAAACAGGATGGCTTAGTAAACAAGCTGGGTATATAGAAGAATGATTAAATGTCCTAGAGTTCTTCCACCTGAAAAGGAAAGAAATAAGCAGGGAAGATTATGGAGGCTTGTCAGTCTAGAGTGGTTGCAGAAGGTCAAGCAGAAGTTTTCTGCTGTGCTCCTTTCAAAACAAGAGCTATGTATTCTAACAACCAAAATGAGATAGTTCTTTATGTGATTCATAAGTAAATATGCATCTCCTTTGAACACAGTTTAATGGATGTTAAATAATCATTCAAAAAAAATAATAGGAAAAAAACTTTCTGGAAAGATCATTATACACACTCATACAGAATCCCAATATTTTTGCCTTCAGAAGCTTCTGAGCATCAAAGTGATTGACAGTGGGAGAATATTCTCAGGAAATACAGGAAATATTGCTACCTGCTTATTCTGTTCCTTAAACTTTTTCCAAAGACAGACATTTTTGACTGCTGTAGAAGAAAGGAGGGTTCTAGACTGACCTAGAATGACAAATTTTATGACAGTACATATTAGGATATAACAGCTGTGAGTCCAACTTCTGGCTCTCTTATGTACCTCCTGTGTGATCCGGCAAATCTTTCAGCAGATACACTCACTGGCATAAACTACGTATTTTTTGTACTAAAGTCTTCTGGGAGTGATATGGCTGGTTCTTATTTGTAAACCTGAAAAATCAGTCACAATTGTCTTAGTTACAGATTTTGCAAGAAAAAGCTTCCTTTTCTTCCTGACCAACTGGTGAAGTGCTGTCTGCAAAACTCTCAGACACTATAGAGTTCAGAACTTGGATAGGAAAACATAGCTCTTAGAAAACAGTCATGTTCTGCTTCATCCCATCCCTTGCTCTGTGTGCCTAACCTACAAAGATATAAGCTATGCATGCACTGTGTGAGTCACTGTACTGATATTTGGATGACCTATCTGGCATTTGTAGCAGAGGTCTATGTCCAGATGACAGTATCTTTGGATAAGAAATCCTATGACTGTCACAAGACAAAATGATTAATTTCAGCAAATTAACCTGACTCTGCAAGGAATTTGCCATACTAAATGTTGAGCACTGTGGTCCTACTGTGGGCAAGTTTTGAAGGATACACTTTAAACTTCAAAGATACTCAATCACAGAGGTTGTAACTGGCAAGCTGTAAATGGAGAAGTACCTTGTAAAAAGTCATTAGTTTTAAATGATAGGTAGCCTAGATTTTACCACAGGGGTAATTATTTATCCACCTCTCTGGCCACAAATGCTCTTAGGCAACTCTTGATCTCTTTGTATCCTCATAGCCTTCAGAAGATCTTAGTCTCTTACCTCCCAGCAGCTTCCTTGAACTATTTGCAACGAATGAATCAGTTTTACATTTCTAAGGCAGGAAAGACCAGCTCTTCTTCAGAGGTCACAGTTACAGTAACTATTTCCATTTCCTCTAGGGTCTGACTAGATGAAGAATGTTTTACACCTTTTAGTTCTATCAAATGGCAGTGCTATAAGATATGGCATTAACAACAACCAGTAAGAAAATGAGAGATGTGCTGAAGACTGCGAATTTATTAGGAAAGGATTGTAAGTTAAATACATCTGAAATTGATTATGCAGTATGCAATCATATGGTCTAAGAATGAGAAATGGAGTAGTTTATACTAAGTATACATGCAACACACAATACCCACATCCTGTTCACAAAACCACGTAAGTAAATATATACATTCAGTCTTTTTAGCATATTGTGTAGCCTATAGGAATGACCATTCTTACTTACAATCACAGCTGCATTAGACAAAGGTGTCTGCAAGCACCAAAGAAAAGAGAACCTATGACACTAATTATGCTAGGGGACACTACACCATTAAATTATTTCTGGTAGATCCAGCCTATACTATTCAGTGCAATTATGTAAAATAGTGAAATGGTAATTAGTGACAAAGCTTGGTACACGTGAGCTTTACAACATGACTCACATATTTGGAGATAAGATTTCCTTAGTCAGTAATTGACCATTAAAGCATGAAATTTTTGTAACACTTCCACCTTACTGAGATTAGTATTATCACTTTCATTATCAACAGTCAGTTCCTGAATCTATAATACTGTGATGTTAATGTCAGAAAAGCTGCAGTAAGAGTCTTCCTAGCAGTCAACCTGACCATGTTTAAGATTAGTCAATATACAATGTTAGATACCTTAACTCATAAATACAGTTTTAGGAAGTTGTATGGAATCATCATGGGTGTTTTCATTAAGCAAAAAGTAAAGCCAATAAACAAATGAAAAAACAAACAATTGGAGAAAATAAACATGATTGAAAGAAAAAAGGAGAATGGGAGGGAGAAAAAAAGGAGGGAAGGAAGGAAGGAAGGAAGGAAGGAAGGAAGGAAGGAAGGAAGGAAGGAAGGAAGGAAGGAAGGAAGGAAGGAAGGAAGGAAGGAAGGAAGGAAGGAAGGAAGGAAGGAAGGAAGGAAGGAAGGAAGTTTCATTCATTCCTGTATCTGTATGTCAGCTCAGAAGAGAAAATCCCTGAATTAATTCAGTGAATAAAGCAATGAAAAATGCAATACCACACTGTTAATGAAACAGATCAATTTGAATTTGTTTCACATATGTGCAAAGGGGAAAAAATCAAAAGGTTTTGCCAAGTTTGCATATAACACTTTAGTACAGTGTATGTGGTATAAAAATATTTTAAATAATAATAATAATAAAAAGAATTGGACAAATATTCATAGATGTTTTGATCATAACCATGTGCAAAAGGTGCTTACACGTCTATTTGTCTATTGAGTTGGGGAGGCAAATAGCTGACACTAGCATATTTTAGAACTGTTCTTACAGTTTTTAGACGGAAATTTAAGGATGATAATAAAGCTGGATTCTACCACACATCTTCCAATTGAGTAGTGCCATGCCCGCTGCAAATTAATATCAGTAAATCAGCAATAACGTTCTAATGGTCTTGAATAGGCTTTAGGTCTGGCCCTCTACAAAAGTCTTTCTGACGTGTGATTTTTCACACAGAAAGGTTTTACTCAGTACAAAAAAATAGTAAAATTGAATGTGATCATACAATCCTAGCCTATTTTAGTACATTTATAGTCTGGCAAGACTAAGATTACATCAGTATGTGCTACTCTTAATGTGACTTCCTTTTTCTGCCTTTGCATCTTGTCTGTATCCTTCCTACATAGTATAAAACCATTGTATAAAGTATTATACATATAGAATAAAAGTATTAAATGAGATAGTGCTGTCGTTCAGTGTCATCTGTACTTGCACTACACACTGACTTCACAACAGGTGGCACACAAGAAGTCCTAGAACAGAATCCTCTGGCTTGAAGCTATCACCCACATTAGAAAAGGAGAATGATAGAGAGTGCCGGGAAGCAGTCCCAAGATGGAAGGAGCACTTTCCTTGGATGTGGAGTGAATGCCTAAGAAGCATCACACTTCAGTGTTCACCTTGTTCTGAGCCTGGACAATGACTAGTTGAATGTAGTGACCTCTTAGTGCACATCTTTTGTAGATCCACATGTAAATAGCAAATGACCCTGTGGGATAGTTTGACAAACCTTTCCATATGCTTTGCACAGTATTGCATGTACAGAGGTTTTGTCCCCAAACATGGATCTCACCACGCAGAGATGGAAGTTTACTTGTTTGGTTGATCCCTTCCAAGTCAGTTCTGTACAACTCAGACAGTTCTGCTTAAATTTGAATGGATCAACTTTCATCATTTTTACATGAGCCAAGTAGAACTCTTGCATATCTAACTTCAGGGAAATCAGATGGGTACAGGCTTAGACCCTGTTCAATGTACACAACAGCAGCAGGATCTGGTCTAGTTGACTGCTTTGCTCGGTGCATCTACGTTGTAAACTACAGACAAGCTACATCACAGTAGCTTGTGATGTAGCTACTACAAAACAGTGATTTGTTTTGCTTGTGTTCTTGCCTAGAGTGTCTTATCACTGCCACAAACATACACCATTCTCAAAACCAATGAAACTTAAAATAATGAGCTCTGAAAGTCTGTTTCAGACAGAAAGAAAAGATTAATCATATATCTGTAGAGAAAGTTTCTTTTCTGTATAAAATCAAGTGGCACCAAAATGGCCTTTGAATAACAAGCCTTGATACCTTTCAAATAGTCACCAAGTGCCATTGAGGAGAATTTAGAATTTCATTTTAAGCTGATGCTTCCAAATTTCTTAGTGGGACCACAGTTTTAGTGAACAGCAATTCACAAATTAACAATATTTTGTTATTGACATAGACTTACATACAGACTTGGTCCTCTGTGTTCTCCAGCATGGCTCATATAGTATTTGGTTCCCCTGCACTTCAGGCTGATATTCCTTGCTGGAGTACTTAGCATGAGAAATAGATTATGGAGTAGATTTTATTAATGGAGCCTCTTATTAATTCAAGCCTTACACATTAAAAAAGGCAAAAGATTTGCCATTCTTCTACCAAAAAGGTATGAAGTAAATGGCTGTACAGAGAAACAAATGTTAGAAGCTAAAAAAATTAATCTCATTTAAGATTCAAAAGTTTAGCAGTTCAATCCTTTTTCTGACAAAAATAAGGCTTTGTTTTTGTTGTTGTTTCCCTTTAAAACATTATCCTGTCCTATTGAAAAAAAAAATAGGATTTGGCATAGATGCATACATCTGCTGCTTTACTGAAATAAAAGTACTTGTGGTCAACAGATTCTGCTGTGCTAAGAACCAAATGTTTTTGTTGATTCTGAGATGTGATGGCTAGTTCTTGCATTGCCATTTTTTAAAGTTATGCTTCCTCCATATACTTCAGGAAGAAAAGATCCAGCAGAAAAATGGCACATCCTCTAGGACCACTTTCCCAGTGTAACTGAAGAGTTTTTCTAAACAGAAAACTGTGCTGCAAGGAGAAAAGGGCAAAACATGTTTTGCTTGAGGCAACGGACCGTCTTTTCTACCAGGAACTCATTTATACTTCCTCAGACTACCAACTTGTGATATGAGTTAATGCCCTTGGAAAAAAAAAGAAGTCTCTACAAAGTTGGAAGACAGGAAGACCTTTTTAGAGATCTGTTGCAACCTAGAAAGAAGTAAAAATCTAGCTTGGGAAAAGTCAACCATAGGAAAAAATAAAAAATAAAGTTTTAAACAATATTGCTGTTTCTAAACACTTTTACTCAGAAAGCCTGTACCACACACTCCAAATAATAATGTATACCATCTTACAGTCATTTTCTAATATTCCTAATTACTGGTTTTATTTTACTAATTAAGGGCCAGGCGGTAGGCAGATCATAGTGTGGATTTGAATTGTTCTTTATCGCACTTTTTTCCACCTTATCCATTCAAGAGCTACAAGCCACTGGTCCTTGTTCTCTTGTTTTAATCCACTACCACCAGAACAGCCTCCTCTCTGAGCAATCACTCTTCTTCCAATTAACTTGTGGAGGCTGCAAATGGCAGAGGGGAGGGGACCAGAGCTGCCCACTTCCACTCCCAGGTCTCTGATTTCTGGAGAATGGTGGGGGTACTGCCTCTGACTCATCTCTTCTTCCTCCCACTGGAAAATACTGCTTAAAATGCAGGAATCCTCATGAGGGGCTTTATAAAATGAAGGTGTAATTTCTGAAAGCACTGAGGGATTTGGTTAAATTCTGCTCCCACTGAAATGAAAGCTAAAACTCTCATCCACATCAAGGGTAAACAACAGCCTCTTCAGCAGGGGCTAACATGCAGCATGTTTAAAACTAGCTCTCCACAAGCTACACACATTACTGTAAAATTAAAGATTTGAGGCATTTCTTTCAAAATACTCATATTCTTCCATTCATGTACATATACTGCAAATGGGAATACAGTCACTTACGCTAAAACAGTGCCTATTTTGTCGGTTCAGCAGCTGAAGAGTGGGGCAATAACAGGTAAGATCAAAGGGCTTAAAGAGCCTCTGCGGTCAGAATGACAAAATGCTTACAACCTTGAATAGGATGTAGTCATTAGACTGGGGAAATGAACGATTTTGCTGAATGGGCACAATGGGAACAGATTTGGAGTGAAACAATGGGCCTTCACCTCATTGTAAGATCAGGAAGATTTGCTAGGTACACAGGAACACTGCAGCTTCGTTTTGAAGTTAATATGGGATGAATAAAACAATGGAAGAAATGACCCAAGCAGGGCAACATTAGAGCAAGAACGTTGATGGGGTCAGGGTATTTTGACCTTTAGGGTTAACCAGATCAAAGGGTTTGCTGATTAGCAAAGTTGCTTTTTTTTTTTTCTTTCCTTTTTTTTTTTTTTTTAATTACCGTAAAATTGGCATCTCTGTAGTTATTCTTTTAGTTACCTTTGCAGGTAGAAGTTCTTTATATGAAGCAGAGAAAATAATTCACGACGAGCCATTTGTAATTTGAGAAGAGAAGGTACATCCACTACAGGAAAACAAATCTGTGGAATGTGTTTTTTTAAGGATGATACTAATTCCTTCTATAACATAATTGCCTGATCAAGATTTTGCTGCAATCAATGGAAATATTGCTTAATGGTCTCAGAGAGGTCTGTTTAAGACATTAAAATGTCACCTACCTTATTCTGTTGAGTAACTAGGCTTCTTTTGCTATCTTCACTCCATAATATTTTAAATGAATGTATGACAAAGTAAAGCCATTTTTTTTAATTGCAAATATGGTGCTATATTAATAGGAGAGAGGAGGTCTAAGAAGGCAACACTTGTACAAATAACTGTAGTGTCCTACAATATCAATACTTCATACTTCTATGGTCCTTTTTGCTTCTGAAGTATGAGAGGTGGACCCACATTGTGGTCTGCTCTTTTTGCAAGACAATAAGGGTACAATTAAAAACTTCTCTTACTAGAATTAGGCACCTCTACCCATTCTAAGGCAAACACATTTAAAAGTGTGGCCTTAAATGACATGCTTATGGTCACCAAACTTTCCATGCTACTCTGCCTCTTCAAAGGTGTATTAATTACCTTATAGAGGGGAATTGCCCCATTATAAGTTTCAGTTCCCCTCACTCCCACAGCTTCTAGAAATGAGAATAACTAAGGAAAATTAGTGCAACCAAGACACTTAAAAAATGGTGTTACCTCTAAGTGCTGCATTGTCTTCTTGGTTATTTAGAAGCCGTTTCAAGTCAGAACAAGTTTTCTAGGAATTGATGGGGAAGATTAAAGTGTAAAAAAACAATAATCATTTAGGAAAAGATGAAGAGATCTACAGTCTTTCCTCCATTGTCCCCTGTGTTCTGGTAATTTATATCCTGAAAGCTTATTTCCTAATATTTCTCTGAATAACCTAGAACCTTATCCTCTCTATAGCTCCAAGTGATCTGTTGGCCTTCAGAAAGTTCTGCTCATCAATTAAAGATCTAGGTCCATTTGAGCTAATTCTTGATCCTTTGTTTTCTAATTAAAATCACCCCTTTGACATGGAAATCTCAAAAACCTAAACAAATTTAACACGTTTTTGTTATCAGTTGACTGATATAGTCATTCTGAAATGTTTAAGACGAAAAAAAATGCAAAATTCAGATGAGGACTGTATCTTCATATCTCCCAGATGTTGTTCAGCATATGCTTTGTGAACACTTTGTAGACCACTATACCCATGCTTGCCTGCTGCAAGCAAGAAACATGTTTTCCAAATCATACTTGTAACAGAAAAGTAGCGGAGCATCTCTCATATTTTGTATGAAAAAAGGGGCATGATTTATCAGAGGGTAATAATGCATTTAGATTACCCCCTGATCCATCAATGTTAGAACCCCAACATACCTTGACTTTCATCTAGAAGTGATTGCTATTTAATGGCAGTCTAAATATTTACTTAAGAACAATCCAGTCTACTGACCCATTGCTGTCAGACCTTGAGCAACCTGGTCTAGTGGGAGGTGTCCCTGCCTGTGGCTGGAGGTTGGAATTGGATGGTCTTTTAAGGTCCCTTCCAACCCAAAGCATTCTATGATTCTATACATGCTCACATACAAGTAGTGCCCATCAATAGTCATGCACCCATGGATTTTTTTTTTTTCAGGACTCCTCATTAGAAGTATCTTCTAAATAAAAATCTTTGTCATTGAATGGGATGACATATTATTTTTGTAATTTCAGATTGGCATTTCTCAAGTCATTTATCTTTGAGAATTACAGGTTTTCAGATCAAAATAGAAATTTGTGAGAAAGCTATGACAGAGAGAGGAAGTGGAAATGTAATAAATCTTGCCTCAGACATTTAGGTACATCATATACTTTGTACAAGGAAACTATTTATCTGTAACATACTTTCTTTAGGATCTGCAAAGTGAGACAAATAAAGCTTTCTCCTGTATTTGGTAAACAGTTCCTATTAATTCCATTTTAAGAAGCAGATATGTAAACTTTTATGTGTCTATCTCTATGAATTCTTAGATATTTTGTGAATGTAATGCAAGTCATCTCTGAGACAAGTTAGTTTTATGATAGGCTTCCATCGAGAGGATTAGACCTAATTCAACATCAACAGATGACCCCCAAAGGTGCTCTGAAATGGAAAGTGTATATACACACTAAGGCTTACTGCATTAATACATTAAACTAATTTTTCCAAAGAAGCTAGTACAGCAAGCACTGAGCTGCATATGAGAATCTCATAAATGCTAATGCATCTATACCAAAGTAAAAAAAGTTATTTTTGCTACAGAGAAAGGGAATAAACCACAGAAAAAGGAATTCTAATGTTGCATCAGCCAGTGATCTTCTTATTGCTTAGAGTGTGGTCAAGGTTTCACTTAGAGACATTGAGCAGAAGCTTTCATTTCATTTCAATTTCAGTCATTTAATTTTCAAGCTCTAAGTTTAGCTACTGGTTCTAGATTTCACCAGTGACAGAATTTTGGGGGGAAGTAAGTCTTACATTTGTTACGGCATCTAATCACTTAAGATAAGCATTTGCTTTAAAATAATTTACACATTAGCTCTGTGATACTTGCTTAAGATATTACAGTGGACCGAAGTAACTCAGATGATCCCTCTATGGGGTGTGCCCAGAAGGACATGGTTAGGACATTCTTGGAGATCCTGTGATTGCTTTGAAAGATTTTGGAAAGCAGCTTTTATGGAAAATATCTGGAACTCCCTCAGACTGGCATAATTTCAGACCTCATAGACCAAGAAGGCATTCAAAGCAAAACCCAGCTCCTGAAGGGATAATTTATATGGAAATTTTGCAGTGTTTGGTATTTAGGAACCTGGATTCCATCCACTGTTAACTTATTATTTTTTCCTAATTTGCCCAGAAGGCTTATGAAATGCATTATAAAACTTACATTAAAAAAAAAAAAGAAAAAGAAAAGGAACTGCTATTGCATTCTCTCATAGTCATGCAGTCGTTCAGGTATTTGACTCCCCAAAAAAGATCTCTGCAATTGCATACATCCTTGTTCTAGCCAGAATTTTGAAGAAAAGATCAAAGTAAAGGTGTCATTCAGGGTGCAGGTTGGCATCCACTGTGTTAGGTCCTGAATCAGCTGCTAGCACATACCTGGTGAGCAGCTGCAGACTGCTGCTGAGTTATTGGAGACCTCCCACTTGGTTACTCTCAGTCTGCTGGATCTACCTCTACACCCTAATTGTACATGAAGCGTCATGAAAGGGGAATTCCAGTGCCGAGAGGCGAGAGGTGGAGTTTGCCAGGCAGCCACAATGGCTTACGAAAGCACAGTGTCATGAAGTGCTGGTCAAATGAAAATCCCCTACACCAGGCAAATAAGAAAATAAAAGTATTGGTGGTTTTAATGCATGTAAATATTTCACGTTTATTTCAACTTTCAACGTTGCAGTTTTATGTAAGTGATGGATGAGTTATTGATTTTAAAAGATGGACAGATTAACACAGTAACCAAGGGAATCCTTCTCAGACTTACAAAATCTGAGACAAACTGAGGCAGAAAAGTCTCTCCCTCCTCCCTGCACTCCCAGGTATGATTACAGTTTCCACTATTGCTAGTTCTTGGAAACCTAAAGGAAGCAAACCTTGTGGAAAAAAAGCATTGGGGGCAGCAATGCACATCTCAGGCCCCTTGCTACTGAAATAGTAGTGGAAGAAATGATCACTCCAGCTCCGTGCTTTTGCTCCTGGAGAAGCTGGTGCAGTGTAAAAGCTAAAGAAGCCCAAGCTACGTAGCCATAAGGTGAGCGTAAGAGCAGGCAGGGAGCAAGCACCCACCCCTGCAGTAATCACAAGTCTTGAAAAGCCTCTCTGCTCCTGCCCTTTTCATCCTGCCCCAGACCTCAGCCCCACATTCTGCAGGAGACAAACAGCCCTGAAAATCAGGCCCCTTTAAAGAGCTCATGCTAAGCAGTCAAAATCAATTAGCAGTCTCAAAGTAGGATGAATGATAATGGATACGGAATTGCCTTGGTACTCAGGGGACTGGGATTCAGTTCTTACCTCTCCTAGACTTCCTCTGTGACCTTGGGCAAACCTATATCTGTTGCTCTTTTCCGCTAAATAATCTTTTATATATTTTTATCTCACGGAGTTTTTGCAAGGTATTTGAATCCTTTGATCGCAAAGTGCTCAAATTCTCTACTTCATTAATCTATACAGAGTTTTGAAAATGTAAGATTGTGTGATTTTTTTTTTCCTCTATACACACCAAGCTAATTGTAGTATCTTTTGGAGCTGTATTACAATTTTCTAAAAGGATCAATAAAAAGCATGGAGAGATGCAATGAGATAAGCTGGGTACAATACTTATACTTCCCTCAAGAATCTCTGATAAGAGACAGGAAAGGGATGAATAGGTTTTTTGTTTGTTTGTTTTGTTTTTCTGTAAGACATGTGAAAGGCATAGACAACTAATCCTCCTTTCTTTCAGTTCTTTCAGGAACTGATTCACAGGTATTGATGTAATCTCCAGGGTGCAAACTGCAAAGAAGAAAACTGAACCACATACCTAGGCTAGCAAACTGTTTCAAAGGCAAAAGTGATAGTTAAGCTTACTTGAAAATTTATGAAGGTGAGCAGCTTTGAAGATCACCCTCTTTTCACATGCAATGTTTCTAAAGGAACCTTCTACAGTGTAATTAAATACTGACACCTGCCATAAGTAATCTACACAAGGTAGTATCGTTCTTGATTTTGTGGTCGTTTTTTCTATAAAAAGAAAAAAAGTATGTTCCATAAACTCATGACAAAGTCTTATAGCAATGTTTTCATTTAAAATATCTAAGTATATTAGTAGGCACCTCCACATGTGTTTGTATGCACACACATACACTTTCAGATCCATACATACAGAAAGCAAATCAACTAAATTCAGGGTTTGTGTCTTCACACTCTTAGTTGAAGGGAAATTTCTTGCTGCTTAACCTTTGGGTTTGTTTTATTTTAAGACAGTTACACTTTTCTTTATACTTTAAAAATTAGGGTGCTTTTTCTTCCCCCTATCCTTGTTTCATGCAGATGATGAACCCTTTGAAATGTGCTTGCTCTTGTTGCCCACTAGAAGGAGAGGGGTGAATGCCACATATCTAATTGTGTGTCTCCACAGAAACTTTCCTCTAATTCCTGGTTGCTAACCCACATTCTTTAAGTCCTCTGGCCTCTTTCCCAACACTCCTCCTCTGTCTCACAAAGAAAAGAATTTGCTTTTTTTCCCCCCTATCCAAGGTCTTTTCTCATTTCAAAGCAAGCTACTTGAATGACTATTCAGTGTGTGCAGAATGAGGTCTCTCCACAACACTATGCTATAGTAAAAGCCGTGTGTGCTTATAAAGGCTGCTTGAAGGCAGCCCTACCCCACAGTGGCCCAGGCGGCATACACAGCACCCTGACCTAGCCATCTGTATGCAAATCTCCACAGACTAAGTAAACTTTCATAAAAATGTTCTGGCCCCTCTTTCTGTGTGTTTAGCAATTATTAGTGCACATTGGTCCTTTGTGTTATATTATTATGCTTTGTGTGCAGAGGAGACTCCCTGGCACCTGCGCTTGTAGGTGGCAGATGGCAGTTCTTGGCAGCAATACGGAAGTTTTCCTGAATGCAGCTAAGCCACAAACTGGCATCTTTTATTTCTTTATGCGTGTACTGAGGAGAAAGGATTAGTGGTAGATTACCAGCAGCCTATCAAGGTATTTAACAAAAAAAAAAAGGGGGGGGGGGGGGCAGAGAATCTAGTGAATGTTTTTCAAAAACAAGGAGAAAAAGAGGAGAACGTACAGCAATAACTTGCCTTAAAAAATTACCAGCAGATAGCTAGGTATTAATTCAGTCTCTTACACACAGAGGTTACCATTTTACCATTCTCACAAGGGTGAAAAATGGATGCCTTGCTGCTAACTCGTGTTTCTTGAATATTTACTACGTTTTGCTCCCGCGTACTTAGGTGGAGGTTTAACATGACTGCTATGTTATTTATAAGGCGTCTGTGATCATAAAGGATCCCAAGGTGCCCAACAATCAGATAACACACAGAGCAATCAAAACGCAGCTGGCTCTGGGGTATGGAGAGCCATTAAATCAACCGCTGCCGCGCAGGGTGCTGCACAGCATGGGTGGAAAAGAGAAAAGTTGGCTAATAACACCTACTTGTGAATAACCAAAGGCAGGAGTAGTATCTGCCTGAGATTTGACACCACAGACATCGAGAAATCAGTGAAGGGCATAAAAAACCTCTAACTGCTAAAAGAAGGTGTATACTATTGATGAGTGTGGGACAGGAATGATTGGCCCCAGTAAACTGAAAAAGGATAATCCTATGGAAAGAAATAGCTGGGAAGATGAAGATCTGGGAATTTGTTCTTGGTCTCCTTCTAACCCTGTCAGGTCCTGACGAAGAAGGCCAGTTGTGATTTCTAAGAATGGGTGTTTCTATGGTTTAGATCATCTTCCTCCATAACCATGTTTCCAGGACTACAGACAACATCCTAAAAGAGCCTTTTTATTAATATGACTTCTGTATGTATCATTTTTATAGCATGTTTCCATGGTACATGATTTCTGCCTTTGAAACCATTTTTAATAAATGCTATCATTCTCTTTGACTCAATCCAGCGTTAGACTTCTCAGAAGATCACACAGTAGCATAATACTCAAGGGAGAAATAGTCTGCTACAGACAGAGCGGTTCTCACCCCACAAGGTGGGCAAAAGGGAGAGTGTTTGAACCACAGACCTCAGAGCACAGGGAAAATATTGTCTCATTCCAAGGTAAGCCAGGGAGACTGTACGACGGCAGTGCAACCTTAGGTGGCCTTTTTAGAGCAAATATATAGGAAAAATATATGGAAAGGGAGCAAGGAACATAGAACAGGGAAAAAAAAAAAGAGATGGGGAGAAAGAAGAGGCACAGAAGGGGAAGAGAAAATAAATATAAAAGATCAAGATAAAAGGTGATGAAAATAGTAAAACAAATCAAAGGAAGGACATACACATTCAAAAAAGTCCATACCACACAAAACAAGAAAAAAAAATCACCAAAACCCACGATGGATAAAAACATGCAGAGAGAGAAAAGAATGAAGTGAAAACAGACACAGAGTGACACATAGACTGATGATATTGTACCCAGGCATAGAAAAGAATGATGGGGCTCACCACCCAAATAAACAAAATAAATAAATAAATAAGAGTAGGAACAGCTGTTGTTTGAACAGTATAACCACAGACCCAGTCTATCCATGCAAAAACTATCTGAGGTGGGCACAGCAGTTCCTACCTGTATTGACTTTTGGTGGGGACTGGGAATTCCTGTACCTATCAGCATTAGCCAGGACAGAGCACGCTCCTATTTGATCTGTGATAAAACCCCATCGCTGTGCAGACACCTTCAACCCCATCATTCAGGGACATACTTATTCTTGTTCCATATGTATTTTAATAGTGACTCAATTTGGGTAATATTGCCAATGTATATTTCTTATGATCTTTATGAAAACACATATAGTGCAGAAAATGCAGGGATGGGTCTACTGCAACGGCACAGCACCCATCTTTCTCTTACTTCCATCCCTCCACAAAGCATGTGGTTCTAACTGTACAGGTTACACCTATTAATTTATCTTTTAAATTTTCTGTCTGACTATGGAAAATGACATCGTCTTGAAAACACCAGGAAAATGTTCCAGATATGTTAATCATAGCAAAGGCCAAGAAGTGAGGCAAAATTTAAGGTATTTTGCAATTAGACCAGAATGAGAGAGATTCATAGGTTCATACTACCTGTTACAATGAGATATATTCTAAAATAACTTGAATGATTACTTACATTTCCTAAGTACAGGCAAAAAAACTTCTTCCAGAAGCTAAATTAAAGCACGTATTCTAGAACGCAAAACTTATTTTAAGGACATTAGGTGGTATTGTTAAGCCTGTAAAAGGAAGAGAGTGTTAATTTTATTGCAGCTCAGTTCATTCTAAAAGACAGGGAATTTCCCCAAGGGCAGAAAGGACAGTAACTGCTGACACTGACTTTCTCATTCAGAGTGGGGGGAAAAAAAATGCTGTTCCCACTATTTTGTATTTTAGAAGTAAACAGAAGACTCAATAAGAATATATATATACATTGTTTTTTCTATATATACACATACATAGGTTTATTAAAAGGCCTTTTGGTGTAACTATTAAATGGTAATTAGTTGGAAAACTTTACAAATGATAGCCCTGAGGCACTAGAAGAAATTGAGGAGCTTGTGACCCCTGCTAGACTGAGCTATTATGAATGTAACATACTGTAAAGCAGATGTCCAGACTCAGAAGTGCCTCAGGTGCATCGTTCTTCCTCAAACATAAGGCAGAGACATTGAGCTTACACCATCTGAAAACTTTTTGAGTTTAGTATCAATTCTCCTCCAAATAACAATTGTCTTATGCAGCTGTCAGACCCAGCAATAAGAAGAGAAGGGTTTTATTTCTGTTTCCATTTCTTTTCTTTTCAGCGGTAAGAGGGTACGGTGATTTTATAGAGCACAGAACTGTATTCACTAAGGACCAGCGTTCACCATTGTTATCTGAGCGTGATGCTCTAGAGGTTAATAAAAAAGCACGCAGACAGTCTGCTTTGGAAGACTCAAAAGGCATCCGCTTCTCTCCAGTGGATAACCTGCTACTTACTTGGGTTTACCAAGCATTTACAATGTAAGTTCAAGTAAGGTGTCAATACAAAGCAAGCTTGAAGACATTCAATGGGTACTAAAATGTCAATTCAACTTCAAATTTTGTTTAAGCCCAGATACATACAAGAACTAAAATTCTACTGTTTTTCTTAGGAAACTGTTCAACATGTTGATTGATATCAGTTTGGTTTCTTTTCTGATGCATACACTCCTGTTGCATCTCTGTTTCCTCCTCTGTGTTGATCTGATGAATTTCTGTAATTTGTAGTTACAGAAGACAAAGTTTTATCTTGAAAGGTACTAAAACCACATGGAACATATTAAAATTACAATTTTTAACAACACACAATGTATCATGTCCAACACAGGCCCTAATTTTAAGGCTCTGCTTTCTCCCTACTCACCTCTGTCACCTCCTTTATGCATCAGATTGTGGAGGTACCTGAGCTTAACACTTGCTCCTAAACAGAGGCAAGTGCTAGTACTGTCTTCTGTGGACATCAGTCAGCTTTGCAGTCCCCTATTCTGAAACATATGTGGCTGTGAAAAGCACTTTCATTTTTTCTGAATTAATAATTTCTGTTAATTAGCCCTGACCAAATTAGTGCCAAGGCCTGTATTTTAACAGAATAACTGATTGAATTCCAGCACCTGGGCCGTGGCTCTAGCATTGGATAGTTCACTATACTAGTAGTTCCATTGATGGTGTAGATGAAACAAGAATAGAAGAATTGATCCTTACATGCATTTATTGCTTTTCCTTTCATGGTGAAAAGAAATCAAAGAGCAGTATTGTATGCATTAGAGATCAGTGCTCACCAGGATGACCTGCATACAGCTACAGATAGATATACATATCTATATGTGGATACTGATAATTACATTTATGTATACATATTGATTACAAAAATATTGGATAGGCCATTAAATTTCATATTGGAAGCCAATCTCAAACTGTTAGAGACCAGGAAAAAACATAATATTGGGCAAATTCTGTTTACATCTTCATCTGATACTGGCTAATCAAAGAATCATTAAGGTTGGAAAAAGACCTCCAAGATCATCTAGTCAAACCTAATGCTGAAGAAAGGATCCTGGACTGAATGAACTTAGGATCTAATCACATGCAAAAATACTAGTGTTTAGAAAGTCTGTCTTGGTTATAGGAAATGCATTCATACAGCCATAATGTGAGAACACTCCTTTTTATGGTTTCATTTTCCATTTTGCTCCACCACTCTAGATATCGTTTATGGTGAATATCTAAAAAATTGAGTCAGTATAAGACAAACAAATGGAGTCTTGCTCTTGGGTTTGACTGCAAAATTTTATTCCTAAATTACCTGCAGTTTAAAAAGTTCAAGATCTCATCACTAATGAAGATTCAACTGATTTTGTGTCCTACATCCATGAGTGTGTACAGTGTTATTCAATAGAGTTAGGTTAATTCACAGTTTCCCAGCAAGTGACTTGAAGTGCTCCAGGCATGGTGCATAAGGTAACTCTTCTTTTAAATTAAACAAGGCATCCTCACAAATCAGCGTAGTAGTAGCCTCACCCAAATACCTCTGAAAGCTTTCAAAGTTTTCCACTGACTTTGTGAGGTTTGGGTCAGGCTCTATCTAATCTCATCTAGATATTACCTGATGAGAAAATACACATATGATTCAAAATGCTCCCACACTTTCCAAAGGAATGGGAGTGAGATGAAAAAAAAAAAAGAAAAAAAAAAAAGAAAAAAAGAAAAAGGAATGGACAAGTAACCTTTGAAATCGATCATCACAAATTAAAAGCCAGTATCCCACCAAAGTCCCTAAGGGTGAAACCCATCCAAATCTTGACTGAATAATTTTTTATTATTTAAGGCTATCAAGATACTTCATTCCTTCCAGGAAATAATCAGCACTGTCAAATCTTGCTGAACTCAAATAATTCAAGAAGCACTGAGCACCTTGCAGAACTGAAGAAAAACACCTTTTGAGGGAAAAAACCATCCCACAAATATGCTTATACAAAAGCTTATTATTATTTCCACACATCCAGTTGAAATGGGTGGATTTTGTTTTGTCTTACTGTAACCACTTAGGCATTATTCATCCCGGAATTCCTTGTTGTTAAAGGAGAGATTTCTCACAGCTGTCTTAGACACCTGCCTTGGTCCAAGATGAATTGTCTTCTGGGGACAATCATCTCGCACCACGGGCTGCTGGGACACCCTAAAATATTAGCTTGGTATATATATGTATGTATATATATATATATATGAAGTTAATGGAGATGGATCATGGAATATCAGTTCATTTGCGCATGTTGTATAAATTATTGCCCGCTTTCCTATGCAGATATGATCATTTGTCTCAGCTCTACCGCATTGATAGGACTGCCCATTTCCATCCCCCTACCATTTGTTTTCACATGAGACCTGATCCACCTCTATAAAATCAATGAAGGTCAATGAGACCTGAATCAAGTACTATGATAAAAACAGAGCTCCAGGAACTGTAAAGATTTATCCTATGAATCTCCTTATCTGCCAGGGGAATTCCACTGAATAGATATATGTATTCTTTCTTTTTTTTTTAATCTATAAATATCAGCTTCCTGCAGAACAAGTGAAAACATAATGCTGCAGGATTGAATATCCAAGAAGAAAGCTTCAGCAAGAAAAAAGAAAAGAATGGTGAAGAAATTTCTGGGGGAAAGATCACAAAGGAGAATGTAATGAGGAATGTAACAGAAGTTTATCTCCACAGACAAAGCCAAATTCACCTTACCCTCTTTGCAGTGAACACAAACAAACCTTATGCTACAATAATACAATAATGCTCCTATGTACGCCTAGTGTGCACACACTTACAAATGCTGAGATTACAGGTGAAATCATGGTCCTAACTGAAAGCCTGTAATAAAATTTGATTGATTTATTTAAATTAAAAAAAAAAAAGAACACAGCTTCATTCTTTATATATATCATGCTTTGATTTTTATATATATCATACAGTATTATATCCACGAACTTGAGACTTGTAATATGTGAAAGATTTTTAAATGTTGCTTGGCATTCAGTCATTGGGAGGAATTAACTCTACTGGCCTTGCAATAGATTGAGTGCAACAGGAGGAGGTGAAAGGCAAGGCTCATATTCATTGGAGGTTCATGGCATTTAAACGTTTTAAACAACCATGTTCTAAGCTTGATTTTGCAGGCTGCCTTAGTCACTATCTCCAGTCAAGGCTCTTGTGTAAACGGGGTTTGTTCTACCCCGACAGTGTGCCTATTGTAACTTGGGGCCACCTGTTAGACAGCATGAAGTGTTGCCTAAAAAAATACACAATAAGCAGATTGTTTGTTACAGTTGTGCACAGACAACTGTATTAGTGTTCTTCACACCATATGTCTATATAAACAGAGCTGCAGTGAGCTATTCACCAGAGACTCAAACACTGATGAAGAAGCTTCTCTTAAAAGACCCAGGGCTTACAAGCATTGGTTCACCTGTTAGGCTTACATCAGGATTTCAAATGCTTTGTATCAAAAGAGAAATATTCCTTCAGAAGTTTCTGCAGGAAGTTTTATGCTAGTAGCAAAAGAAAAAAAAAAAACACCACATTTTGTGGTTTTAGTAGTTCTGTGCTAAAACTAGGGAAGAGGAGGGAAATTCACTTTACATAAGCAGTTTGAAGGTTTTACTACGTTCTGCAGTAAAAATAATATTATATCATTTTATATTATATAATTGTCGCTGTTGTTGTTATTATAAAATAATCCTTCAACCATGTGTCACAGCTAAATCTGAAGTCTCACAAGGTGAACTTATGAGCTCAGTCATATCCAAGCTTCTTGCAGTTCTGGTGAAACTACCACAGACAGCCTTTTTTATTAATTTCACTCTTTCACATGGAGGGATCTGGGGGGAAGGCAAGGAATGGAAATGTCTCTTTTTCTTTTGCGCAAGGAAAAAATGTTACAATAAAATAAGCAACAGACACCACTGATTGACATGGTGTAAGAAAGAACAGAACAGAACAGAACAGAGCAAAATAATAGAATAGAATAGAATAGAATAGAATAGAATAGGATAGGATAGGATAGGATAGGATAGGATAGGATAGGATAGGATAGGATAGGATAGGATAGGATAGGATAGGATAGGATAGGATAGGATAGGATAGGATAGGATAGGATAGGATAGAATAGAATAGAATAGAATAGAATAGAATAGAATAGAATAGAATAGAATAGAATAGAATAGAATAGAATAGAATAGAATAGAATAGAATAGAATAGAATAGAATAGAATAGAATAGAATAGAATAGAAATTACACAAGTCTTTTAACGTGGTCTATGCAAGGGTAATCAATTGTACTAACCCAAATTTCAGTAGTTATTGTGTGAAGTGATCATAAAAGGGGTACCAAGACCTTACAAGCTCTGTAACACAACTGCTGGACAATACTGGAGTATATGCGAAGAGGTATATGTTGACGGCCATTCCTCCTGTCAGTTTGGTAGCAGGGAAGAGGCATGGAGCAAAAGCCTCTTTGGCTTCCATCCTCCTGCATCAGCTTGCCTCCTGGAGCTTCTGCAGGTGTGGGACATAAAGTCTTCCAGCAGAAAGCCCATTGCAGCTTAATCTTCATGGAGCAAGGGCACAGAACCAGAACCTAAAACGGGGGTCACCATCTGGTGCCTGCTCTGCTTCCAGAGCAGCCTGGCTCTATACTATGCTTTTTAAGGCTACATCTTTACAAGACTATCCGGCCCCTAAATAGAAGGATTTTTGCAGAGGCTAACAGCACTCTTCTTGCACCACTAAAGTTACACCTATCAGAGAAGGAAAAACAAACAAACAAACAAAAAAAACGGGATTTTTATTCTCTGGCATAGAACAAAAGAACCACAGCAATTTATTTTCTAATGACTGCTATAAAAGTTCACCTTACAGCTGAACTCCTCTAAGCAGCATAGATCAACTGTTCTAGCTCCAAATACATATTGGAATTATTTTAAGCCTGTTTTTCATGTATGAAGTGTTTACTCTGATATGGTTAAAAGTAGCCAGGCAGGTTTTGGCTCCATTCAAAACAAAAACATTATGAACCCATCTTCTGCTCTTTTTTTTTTTTTCTTTTTCTTTTTTTTCCAGAAAGCAGTGTTTGCTCTAAGGAGCTGCATTAAAGAGATGATTTTTAAAAGGTTCTCCTTCAAGGTTAGTTAACCCACATTTTTTCACAAATTACCATGACAGATTTTTCCCTGTGCTGGTTTCTTTCTATTAACACAAAGAATACAATGCCTCCCAGAGTATATTGGCCTCTATTTGGAATAATATTTTTTCATAATATAGGAATCATTTAAAAAAAAAAAAAGCTATTGTGTTTTCTCAGCACCATTCTGACTAATATTTCTGAATTTCTTTTTACTTCATTGTCGACATACTTTTATATCCAGGCGCATGTTAAAGTCTGAAACTGCGCATGTTTCATGTCCTTCTTTGCCAAGTCAAATATTCAAATTAATTCATGCTTAAATAAGTCCAGTTTCAAAACAACTTTCCTGACTCTACATATGGTGGCACTTCAGGTGGGTGCTGAAAGTAGTTCATCTAGAGCCTCTCACCTGCATGTTATTCAGCAGTCTAGAGCATGGAGAGCTAAAGCATGGGGGAAATGGTTGCATGATAAATAACGGAGGCATGATTATAGCCTGCATTCAGTTTTGGCCTACCTACTGCAATTAAGACTAGTAACGAAGATACCATTACATGTTTTTTAGCAAATGAATACAGATTTGTTGCTGTAAGTTTTACAATGGGGGATGCTGCTTTGAAGCAAAGGAGCTCAGGCTCCTGGCTAGGAAAAAGGCAGACAGAAGTGAAGAACGGCAACAGGCTAAAGCAGGATTCCTCTTTTTGTCATGGTCCCAAAGATCCTCTCCAGCCATGCCAACTGATGTCCACTGATGCAGCTTATGTTCGTGCTCAAGTTGATATGATATGACAGAGGCCGTACTGCCATTCCTCCTCTTGTAACTAGAGATTGAGGCCATCATGGCTAGGAAAGCATGTGTCGCAATCCCACATACTACATCTTTGCTGTACAGCCCTCCTCCACAGAGAGACAAAAAAGTGGAAGGTTGAAAATTTATTACACTTGTTTTACAGAGCAATCTAAAAGACTGTAGCCATGTCTATACCATAACACTGATGGTCTCAGAAACAGCAGGGAGCATGGGCAGGAGGATGGGCTGCAAAGAGTTGGGAGACCACCAGCCTGCCAGAAGTATTAGTTGGATTGTTCCAAAACTGAATTCAAGGAGTTTATACAAACAAGCAATGCAGATGGATGCTAAATTTGGCCTCAAACCCCGTACCAGGATTGACACTTACACAAAGTCACTCAGACAGTTCATGGGAGAACTCACAGTGAATCCAAATCCCCAGTCAAGAGACCAATCCAAGCACAAAATCCTAAGTAAAAAGGGATGATATGAACTTCTGTACAGTCGCCAGACTTATGAATGGAGCAAAATGTGTTCATTTTCCTTGTGAAACACACAACAGACAATCTCTTTCCCTCCCAAACTCTATCCTCGGTTGTATGAAATCTTTTGTTTCCTTATCAAAACTGCTTTTGTATATACTTGTGCATGTTTTTTCTTCTTCTTTTAAAAATATATTTAGCATAGAAACTTTGAAAATGAAACTTTGAAAAATATATTGAGTGTTGAAGTGAATATTATTATTTTTTCAATATTTTACTTTGGGTGGATGAAAAGAAAATAAAGAGCAGAAAGTAGAAACTTTTCACAGTTTAATCTAGCAATAAGACTTTTTTTTTTTTCTCCAAAACTGTATTTCTGACAACTTGATTTTAAAAGAGGTGTTATGTATTAGAAAACTCTTTCATCACAAACCTTTGCCAACACAATGAGACTGTAAGTTTCAGCTGCTGAAGAAATGGAATTTTCCATCATCGATTTTTAAATTTATCCTGCAGTTAAAGATTTCCTTGAAAATGAAGCAGCAATGTAAAGGTATACAGTGGAATTATACAATGTATTTTTATTCAATGCTAAATATAATTGAAGATCTTGCAATTTGCAAGGCTATGCATGATACCTGAAGATCTTGCAATTTGCAAGGCTATGCATGATACCCCTGTACATATGGCCATGCCTCTTTTGCTTCTTGAGGAACTTAGACTACTTTTCCCTCCAGTTCTTCAAGAAGCTTTGTTCTGGGAGAGATGGGAACAGGGAATAAATAAGTAAACCAAAGAACCACAGAAAGGCAAAATATGAAGGGAGTGGGTAAAGGGAGTTATCATAGTTCCTATGGCACTGCGATAGCTGAGATGTCAAGAGCATGCATCAGAAATAGGGAAACCAATATGCTATAATTAAAGACACTCTGCGCTAGCAGCAGCCAAGATGCCTTCATGTTTGGCTAATGAACAGATACACAGGTTTCAGGCCTGCTGGTGACATTCACACAAGATGATAAGTAAGAAAATAGAAATAGTTTTCACTGAAAACAGAGATTTTAATGAAAATGTCCATGTTTAATTAAGAAGAGAAAGGAAAAGAATAGAAAAAGAATATGAAAAGAATCACAGAATCACAGAATCATCTAGGTTGGAAGAGACCTCCAAGATCACCTAGTCCAACCTCTGACCTAACACTAACAAGTCCTCCACTAAACCATATCACTAAGCTCAACATCTAAACGTCTCTTAAATACCTCCAGGGATGGTGACTCAACCACCTCCCTGGGCAGCCCATTCCAATGGCTAACAACCCTTTCAGTAAAGTTCTTCCTAATATCCAACCTAAATCTCCCCTGGCACAACTTTAGCCCATTCCCCCTCGTCCTGTCACCAGGCACGTAGGAGAACAGACCAACCCCCACCTCGTTACAGCCTCCTTTAAGGTAACTGTAGAGAGCGATAAGGTCGCCCCTGAGCCTCCTCTTCTCCAGGCTGAACAAGCCCAGCTCCCTCAGCCGCTCCTCGTAAGCCTTGTTCTCCAGACCCCTCACCAGCTTGGTCGCCCTTCTCTGGACTCTCTCGAGCACCTCCATGTCCTTCTTGTAGCGAGGGGCCCAAAACTGAACACAGTACTCGAGGTGCGGCCTCACCAGAGCCAAGTACAGGGGCACAATCACTTCCCATCACATGGAAAATGATCATGTTTAATTAAGAAGAGAAGGGCAGGGCAGGGCAGGGCAGGGCAGGGCAGGGCAGGGGAGGGCAGGGGAGGAGAGAGAAAAGAAAGAAAAAGAAAGAAAGAACAGAACAGAAAAGAAAAGAACAGAACGGAAAAGAAAAGTTAAAACGTGCAAACTTTTCTTGTTTATTTATTTTGTTTAAGTCCTTTAATTTTAGCATTTGGGGGTTTTGACCAAAAAGAAAACAGAAAAGTAAAAAGTGAAAAAGAGAAAAACAATACTTTGCTAGAAAGGAAAAGGTTTTCTGGGATTGTCTTTACCTGACAGAAATTTTATCACCCTCTTCATTTGCTTGTACATTACCAGTTCAACACCAATCCTTTCAAGTTGTTAAATTACACAGCTCTTCTGTTTTTTAGGTTGTAAATGCCCTGAATCAAAGCCTGTGTCAGTGGGAGCTTGACAATATTCCTGGCATGCACATTATATTGAGAGGTTCCTGGCTGCTCCTTTAACATATATGTCCATCATTGTTTGTTCAGCTTCTTCTAGGATCAGAGCTTACTAAATAACAAAAAAGCAAGCAAAACAAAACAAGAAAATCACAGACCAAGGCCACATTTCCTTATAACCTTACTTTATACTGTGTTATTCAGAAAGTTTCTTAGAGGTACTACAGAGGTTAGTTAAGGTACTGATGCATTACTGGTAACCTGTGTCTAATATCATCCCTGCAATTCAGTAATGGTCCTGCTGTTGTGCTAACTGGAATATTAAAAGACAGGTGAACTGTGAACTCTTTTGGGGTATGGCACTGGTTTTATTTTATTTTTGCCTTTTTTTTTTTAATACAATGAATACCTAAACATTCACTGCAGCTCTAAAAAGGCAGATCTGAACGATGCTAATGCTGCACATAATGTTTATTTGTTTGTTTGTTTTTGTAATCCAAGCTTAGAGGTAGCAAGCTTTTATGTAGCATTACTTTGTGCTGGTTGGTGTATTGGGTCACCAGGTGCCAGTTAGGTTATTTCTGTACAGTGATGGTTTGTTGTAGTTAAGTTATTCCTTTAATTGATTGTGATTTAGGTGTGGTCTAGGAGAAATCACAGAAAATTAACCTCCTGCTAAAAATGAAGTCATTTCTCTTTTAAGAGTTTAGGACCCCATCTGCAAAACGTAGACACATTGCTTTATTTCACTTTACTGGGGAGAAAGACTCAACTTGAATATTAAGTGGGAACTTGGAACCTCAGATAGTGACATTGAAATTTTGCCACATTTGATTAAAGTGTTAATCATATTGTCTAGTGGTCTGTTGGGCCACTGCAGAATACTGTGTGTATGGGACTACGATGATAAACAAGTGACTCCACATTCAAAATAATATTTGAATTCGCATTCAAAACTACAACAGAAAACAAGAGTCCCCCCAGTAAGAGAGAGGGGGAGTTAGGTGAGGGGTATAGGACAGACAGTGAAAATTAATCCAGGTCTTCATTTTTACAACTAACTCCCATCGTTCTTGCCCCATTTCAAAAGCGTTTAATAAATGCTTAATAGAAATCCTATAAATAAATAGATAAATAAAATGTTAGTACAACTTTTTGTTTCTTTTTTGGAATGTTTCTTGCCATAACTGATCATAGTTATATATAAAAAAAAGACTATAATTTTCTATCAGTTTAGTGATAGAGAGATAGGATGAGTTAAGATGAATATGCATTTTTTTCCTATGACATTTCACTGAAGATTGAAGTTTAATAATACCTATATTTATAATTTTTGGATTTTCTGATCCATTTGCCATACACTATTTCCCTAAAGTAAGCTTAGTAGGGGCAAGACGTGCTTGAGGCAATAATGAGGCAGATAATGAGGCAATACTGCTCTTTTCCATGGTTTTGCGTTAATATATTAATTTTACTTTAGATGGCCTTGTATTCCTGGAGTTGGCCATTCTGAGTTTATAAATCCTAAAGTAGTTGCATATATTTAAGGATTCCAAGGCACCTTACTGACGTCGCTATATTTAGCATGTTTTAATTTAAGCAATTATGCTCTGCCTATCAGGAAACTTCCCTGCCATTTCACTTAGTTTAAACTACTCCTCACTATTGCTGGATGGTGCTCATCTGCATTTTAAGAGGAAAGGGCCAGCTCCTGGCTATGGTAAGCATCATTGCTCCATAGAATTGTATTGATTTACACCAGCTCAGGATCTAATCCATATTTTCTATCTCTGTGACATGATTTAGGCTAAATTACACCCTATAAATCTATTCTCAGTTGTTATTTTCTGCCTCTCCAGCCTCCAATAGGAAAGCTTGTATTCAGGTTTCACAGCCGGGCAACAAAAGGCTTCCCCTGGGTACTATGCTACTCTTTTAAAAACTAAAGCACATGGGCTATGGAGGCACAGCATTTAAATAGCAACATTCATTACCCTGGCTGAAGGAAAAAAGGTCAGCTCCAGCAGTAATCTCATGCTGTAAATTTGCTAGAGAAACAACATGCCAGTAAAAGTACACATTAAACAATATTGTCGGCACTAGGACACTCCAGCCCCACCGGCATTATCAGTAGTGTTAAGCACAGCATTCACGGGAGCCCTTTGTGCTGGGAAGGAAACCACCGCACGCTGCCCTGATGGCCACCCCACAAGTTCCGCTGAAGCGGTGGGGTCAGGCCTAGTCACCCTAAACATCCACATATGCATATATACACGTCTACAGACGTATATAATCCACTGTGCCCCGTGAGGGCGCGCAGCGCACTTCAACCCCGGGGGAAGAAGGATCCCCCATGAGATTGCGAGCGGCAGCCCCCGCTGACAGATTTTTCAGCACGTTGCAGACGGGTTGGCCGGCTGCCTGGCAATCCACTAGGACTGACACATTTTGGGCAGAGCAGCGGTACGGAGGGAGCCATGTGGCCGATGTTAGTAAACATTATCCCGCACAGTCTGGCGTGCCACCGCCGGCAGCGGGAGGGTGAGCGGCTGGCGGGGCGCAGGGCCCGGCCGGGCCGGCCGAGCTGCCCGAGGCTGCCAGCCAAGGCCCGTCAGCCAGCAGCTGCTCCCGTTTCTGTGGCAACCGTGGCCGAACAATGGGCTGCAAATCCAGCGGGCGGCCTGCGTGGAGAGGGCCTGACAGAGATAGAGGTCCCGATACCAGCACCCTAACCCCCCAAATAAACAATATGCGCTGAAAAATACAGAAAAGAGCATAAAACAGCACTGGGCTATGTTGTCTCCCCCACTTCAGGCACGTACCCCCTCGCTACCTCGGTGTTCAGGCATATGGGGTCCTCCATTTTGGTTGTGCCTCGCTAGCCACTGAGGCAGAGCAGTGTAGGAGTAAGGGGTGGGTTGCACAGCATTAAAGTAACGGGTTCAATTTCAGTGGAAATTTGTTGGGGTCTGAAGGAGTTTTGTCTCTCGTGTCGTGATTTTAGACCTGGGTGGCAGAGTCGGGGTTTCAGTATTTACCTCAGTAATCTCAGAGGCAGAGGGGCTTCTGGGCATGGCTGCCCCCATGGGGACAGCCCTTTCCGTTTTATGTCCAAACTTTTGAGCTTTCAGCCTGATTCTGCCATCAAAAGTAACCCTTCTTCCCACAAGCAGCAAAAAAAGGGCTGGATTTAATACTCCTCGAGTCCCTCTTGACAAGTAACTGAGCAGTCTCGAGCTTCCCACTCAGAAGCCTGGAAAAGCAAAGGCAGACTCCCTCGTGCACTTGCAGCATGAAGAATTTCTCCCACTTGTGAGGCCTCTACAGCTGTGCGCAAACAAGGAAATCTTTACAAGAGGAGTGAACGCAGTCATAAACTTGGAAAAAATACAGCAGCAGCCTCTGTGTGCAAATAAAAATACCATCCTCTCCTAGTAAGCCCAATATTAATTTACTGAAGTCTTTTGCTACCAACCATGGTATCTCAGAGAAGCTGTTTCTTAACAGGTGTCAGAAGCTCCTCTTTCACCTATGTTGCACACAGATAATAAACCCCAGCAGCCATTTGGACAGCAAGTCTAGATTTTGGAGAAGGTTTATAGAGGTAAGAAGCACTTTCCTGGAATATATTTGAGTCTCCTGTCCCCTATCAGGTACAAAATCTCCAGAAAGTACAGTTTCATAAAATACAGCCCTTTCATCATACCAAATCAGTCTATTGGGACTGATGTCTCTTGTACAAGTCTCCTGTGGAATCTCATACAACTTTTAAGAGCAATTGGTTCTTATTACACAACATAGAAACATTCACACTTTCCTCAAAACCTCTTGGGGATCTGTTAACCAGCAGAAATCCATAACCTCATATAATTATGTTGACTTATCAAGTGCCAACACAGGAATTGTGTGTCATAAAGCACAAATGTTCTTGTGTGATAAGAAAGGACTGTATGGAAGTGTCTTCGCTTTTTCTGCAGGAGTGTGTGTATGTATGCAAGATGACAAGAGCCTAACCTATGGCATGGGAGGAAGTAATTAAGAAAAATCTCCCAAATGCCAAGCATGACATCTCTATGGGTAATATGTCATATGTAGTCCTATGAAAATCCAAAAGAGAGCTAGAGCTTTTGAGTTCTATACGTATGTGCAATGAATACTTATGATCATGTTCTATAAAATGTAGTAATGCTCTTAGAAATGTTCTGAACTGAAGAAAGTTCAGTGTATGTAGAGTGTGCTAATTATGAGATACCGTACATATGTCACCGCGTTTCAGTCAGCAAGTAATCTATTGACTATATGTGCATTTTGCATCTGAGATGCGGTTCTGAAAAGCAGGGAGGAAAGAGAGATGTTACAGCTTTTACAGCCTTGACTGGCCACATTCTTGTTGCATAAAGGAAACAAAAAGAATGAGAAAGGGAGTCCCGTACTGAAGCAGGGGTGAGAGACAAAGCTGAGAGGCAAAACTGGAGGCTGGATTTCCTACCTGTCTCTGTATGTCAGCTGGGACCTGTAAATGGCCAAATACCAGGACAACAAGAGAAATCCTTTGACCTTGGAAAAACTCTTCTGGGCACCACACATGAATATGAGCTGCAATTAATTAAGTTAGTTGGCATAAAAGCAAAAGCTTTGTTAGAAGAAATCTAGAATTAATTGGGTCTGATTATTATAAAAGTAATTGAAAGACCGAAGTTGAAAGACCTTTTTTTCCACTTGGGCATGAAAAAATATTAGTTATATTTATTACAGTAATTTCAATAGGCCGTCTCTGGACCTAAGTCAAACTGTCATGGTGTGGTACATCATATATAGTTGCTCATAGCTGTTTGCATTGATAAAGCTAAGTCCTACACGTTCCAGCACAGGGTGGCCACATCCAGATTGCTTGTTGGGAGTGCTCCCTGGCTCCTGCTAATCCCCAGCTGTGCCTGAACACAGCTGTGAAAACGCTGGTTGAGTCAAAGCCCTGCCAGAAAGCGTGCTGATCATGTAACAGCGGGGACAATCACAGGCCACTGCTAATGTCTGTGCCCTGGGCCTCTTACTAGCTCGTAGATAATCTGTCAGATCCAAATGCTAAATCAGTAGGCTTCAGTAGGAACTGGGTCAAGCTCAGTTGGTCATTCTGTGTTGAATTTTCTAAACACTGGTTATTAATTTCCCCAGCTCTAGTTGCTTATAGTACAATTACAACATTACAAAGCAAAAGAAGAAAGAAATAGGATTAGGAAGTTCAGAACGAACAAAATCGTGCATTCCTGAATATGTACAAGGTGGGTCACTGTCTGAAGAAGGCATGATTAAGCCCTACTTTAAGTTAATTAATTTCTTTGTAAGAAAATTGGTGATGAAAGACAGCAGGAGAGGTGGAGAGAAAGTCTGGGAATCAACAGCATCTACTTTGAAGCCACAAGACCTTTGTCTTCAATAGCTCTGCACAAATCACTCTATCCTTCTGCCTTCGCTGCCTACCTCAGCGGAGGAGTAGAAAGCTCTGTGGAGCCTTTAGCATTCTGAAATACCAAGGAAGCCTGAATGTGGAAGAGGACTCATAACTCCACTGCAACTAGTCAAGTATCATGGATTTACTGAAGGCCTAAAGCCTTAAAAGTACTGTTCTCTTTGGGAATGGGGATGTACATGTAAAAAAGTTTGGTAAACCGTGCAGTGCATTGCATATTTAGGTGACAAAAAATAGTAAAAGTGCCCTCCTCAGAGGAACAACTCACTGTGGTTTACGTCCTGATTTATGACTGAATGAAATGAAAAGAGATTCCTGCTGTTTTATGTGCCCTTATTGTTCACAGTTCACAGGTACTTGGTAGGACTTTTGCTGTTGTCCAGTTGTTATTCCTTCTTTTTCAGTCTTTGTACTCTTTTACTCTGGTTTATTTGTCAATACATTGCACATAATGCTCCTGGTAACAAAGTACAATAAAAATCAAAATATAATGGATTGGCTCTAGTTAGAATAGAAAACAGATGGGATATGTTTCAGCATGCTTGAAAAATTAACACAGAATATCTAATAACTAGCATTATTCTCATTATTCTTATTTTACCATTCATACCAGAAATAGGCATTAAATCAATAACCTTGATGAGCATCTGTAGCTTTGTGAGGTGTGTCTCACTGCCCCAGTTCTGGGATGGACACCCTGCATTGAGGGAAGTGATTCCAGAGTTTTTCAAGGTTCTACTGGTGCTGTAATTACCGCAGTATCATTACTTAGTTTATTAAGTCAAGCAATTTGGAATGATGTTTCCTGCTTTTGTTTTCACACTTATTTCCTTTTTACTTTCTTCATCTACAAAGGTATGCCCAATATAACATGAGGATAAAATTGTAAGGCTTACCCAATTACTACTGCTTTACACTTGTACGAACAGTGCAGATACTGAACATTAGACAAATTACTAATAGAGCAATGCAGCAGTTCTTTCTTTGGCACAAGAGTTCTCTGGGAATGTTATTTTATTGTATTTCATTTACTGCTTGTTTGCTTAAGGGGGAGGAACAGACATTGCTGTATTTCAGTTTGATTCAGCAAGCGTTCTGGCCTCAATCCAGCAAATCATTTAAGCATGTTCTTAACTGTAATGAAATAAAATTTTAGTTCATAGTACTGCCTATGTATTTAACATATAGCATGAGCTGGACCAGAATGATGAAAAACCTTAAAAACAAGGCCCATGCATTTTTACACACACATTTAAAAAAACAGAAAATAAAAATGATATTGTTAAAAGGGGCATTTTCTACTGTCTGTGCTATGAAAATACTGTGCAGCTCCTCCCACCCCTCCCCAAAAAGCCAACTAACTTTTTTTGATCTGACAATCTGACAGCTATATCCTGTGTAACTGCCAGTCTGGCCCTTTTTAAAAATATCCTATTAAGTTAAGTGGAAGCTTTGCCTGAGCAAGGTATGCAGAAATGAGTCACAGGGAGTATATGGAATTTTCTCAGGACTTAGGGCTGTGCCTGTTGTAGCCAAAGGCTAAATCTCTGGTGGAGCTCTGTAGTGTTTCTCTGAATACATTCACTTTCTGTACCAATCTCTGTTTTAGTGGGAAACATAAAACCAACATGAAAGTCGTGCTGAAACATACCACAAAGAAAGGTGTGTTCTTAACTTGGGTTACCTAACCCAGGTTAGATAATTTAAGCTGCGGTTGCACAGCAATTTAAACTAATCTAAGTGTTGCCTGCCAGGGAGGGTGGAACCACGTCAGCCAACAGTTAGGTGGGCATCGGCCACCGCTGAGCCCCAGCCCCAGCTTCAGCCAGCAGCTCAGAGAGACAACGTTACCTGGGTTAGCTAAAATGGAACACGATGCACAAACCCCATTGAAAGTCTTCATTGTGTCCGTGTAAAGACATTGCTGGATATTTATGAGTTTCTGCAATGTAGACCTGGAGAACTTTTTAGAGACACAGCAACTTAATGGAGCTGACAGCTGACCACAGTAAAAAGAAGACACAGCTTTTTCCTCAGAAGGCTTACAATCCACATGCTGTATTTCCACTGTAAAGACCCTAAGCTTCTAGCTGAAAGAATAAAAGAAAAAAAAGAAGAAAGAAAAAAAAAAACGTTGACTTTACTATTTACGAGAAGCTCCCACTGTAAAATAATAACAATAATAGTAATTGTTTTGCAGGTTAGTTGTCTAGGGATTTATTTATTTAAATGTTTGTTTTCTTGTTTTTTCCAAGAGCAGAAACAACCCTCTTGAATTGCTCTGCAGTGAATCAATCTTTTTTTTTTTTTTTTCAACAGCAGCATCAAAAATGACTAGGTTTCATTCACTAACAGAATAATACATATATTTTGCTCAGTAGTGTTTGTTTGAATTACAACTGTGTGGAATTCAGAACAAAGCTAGCGTGGCTGCACTGACCTGCTCAAAATTCATATTTAGATAGTTTCTCCTACAATACCTGATTAAGTATACCAATTATCTAAAATATTCAAGTTCTTCTGCTATTCCATTTCAGAAAGAAAGAAAGAAAGAAAGAAAGAAAGAAAGAAAAAGAAAGAAAAAGAAAAAGAAAGAAAAAGGAAAAGAAGAGAAAAAACATACATGCGTATGTATGAACAGCTGTTAGCCTTGATTTTTTAAACAATGTTGTGCTGCCCCATTTATCTGAAGGTTTCTTGGTATTTTGAATGATAAAGATGGGTACAGATTTGCTTCTCTTGCCTTCTCTCATGTTTAAATTTCATTTCTGAATGCTGACTTCAGCACCAGGTTTCTCTGCATACCAGAGGAGTGGTCTCTGGGGACAAAGGGAAGGTGAAAGGGTTATAAGAAGAGGCATATTATACATGGTCATATAAAGTTATCTAAGGTGTCTGTTTCTACCTTATTCCTTTTCTGGTGTACAGAAGAAAATAAGCATTATAAGCCCCAAGGCACTTCTCTGTGTCTGCTTCTGCAGAATATCTGCCCCTGAGGCTTACAGGAACACCCGCAACTATGAGAAAAGATTCAGCCCAGCATTGAAAGACCGTAGTGTTTGGAGATGGAAAATGCACGAAATGTGTGTTAACCCGAACTGGAAAACCTAAGCAAGTCATTTTACTTACAGCCAACAAAACCTTCAAGAAAACTTGTACTGATTTATGTTCATGTGTCCACATTTGGATCTCCATCTTGCCTTCTTGGATACAGCTTTGCATTTGATTCAGTGTAAGGATGATGTGAGGCAACGTTGTAGGCGTTTGTGTATTGGATTTTGGCTTGTTTTGTAAGTGCTATAGAATTTCCTGTCTGAAGATTGTTGGTTCACTTTTATCTTCTCATCTCTAATTACAACTATTATATTCCAAAAGACTAGAAATAAACTAAATTCTGTGCTAATCTGAAACTTAAGAGCAGAGGATGAGGAATAGGGCAGAGAATTTGTTTAGTTTTGATCTAAGGTAGATCAAAAACAAACAAACTGTTTGAGAGTCTACTGACTCTCATTTAATCCAGATCTTCTCCTCTGAACTAGCTCTGAAATATCTTACCACAGACCTAGAAGAAATTGGCTGTTTTCCTATCTTTTCTTCGCTCCCTTGCAGTTTCCTGGAGGTCAGAGAGCTGTACCAATCTCTCTGGTCCAATGTGGCCCAGGAAATTGCAAATATTTTCAGCTGTGTCAGGTTCTGCATATGCAAGTTAGGAGGTTCAAAGGGAAGCTTAATTGACACTAATCCTCATCTTGACTTTTGCTCACCTCCTCCTCTTTTCCCACTAAGACTTCCCACCTTCCCACCTCAAAGCCACAGAAGCTTTAAAATTTTTCTTATAAAAATATATATATTTAACCCTTTGGCAATCTCTTAATGCCCTTTTATTAAATCCCTTAACTCCTTTTATTAAGTCCAGGGTAATTAAAATGATTATAAACCTCTCTTGAGAGATTATTCCCTTTAATCACAGTGCATATTTGCTGAGATGTAGGCGACATTTGTGGTATATCAAATATACTTTGGGCAAAGGTGTTTAATAACAATTTTTAAAACTAAAATCTTGATTAAGGGGGTTTAAGGCATTAAAAATCATATCTACATGTGGTCATGACAAAACACTGAAGGACTTCAAATACTTTTCCACATGTACAATGGCACAGTTATAATCAGGCTTCTCAATTTATTTCAACTCCAGCTCCTCAACTGGCATAATCTGTCCTAATGCCATTGGCTCCCA
Organism: Anser brachyrhynchus; assembly: GCF_964034855.1. Taxonomy (NCBI): domain Eukaryota; kingdom Metazoa; phylum Chordata; class Aves; order Anseriformes; family Anatidae; genus Anser; species Anser brachyrhynchus. The sequence continues at coordinate 113,507,107 of NC_137696.1, read as the reverse complement.
AAATGCTACACTACACCAGGTCTGTTTTCTGGGCAACCAGAACAAATGCACAGTAAATGCAAAGTAAAATCTTTTGGAGGTCCTTATTACCTAGTTGATGGAAGAAAAATCAAGGACTTTTCTTCTGGAATGAGCTTAAATGTTCTTGGCTGGGACTCGCAAACTGCACTCATCCCATCTCCAGCATAGTAAAGTGGTCAGCTGAATATATCCTCTTGAAAATACATATGGTTGGATGTTGTTGGCAATGTGTTTTTGTATAAAGTAAGAAGGTCTAGGAACCCCTATTCTGGTGTAAAATTTAAATACACTCTGAACCATCATCCAGGTTTGGGGTTTAATGTGGATATTAGCTAAAATTTCTCACAAAAAGTAGGCTTCATTGTGCATAGCACATTAAGTAAGACCAAGTGATTGCTAAATCAGTCCTTAGCAGCTGCTAATCTTTTCTCTAACTATTAGTGATCATTTAATTTCTGTTTCTTTATGCCTGTTAGTATATGGTCTGAATTTTAGTTGGTACTTCCAGGACCAAGATCCCCAAAGTTTAAGAGGAGTTGAGAGAAAAATATAAGTGATAACACACACATTATAGTCACTCTTGAAGTTGTAACACTCTTACAAAGTTGTAGAATGACACAGATCAGTATCAAAAGTATTTATTTACTCTGGTGCTTGCTACTAGACTGATACCAGAAGATTCAAGATTAAAGAATTCTGATAAGAAAAACAGTAGGTGTCCAAGATTTGTTTTGTTTTATTGCTATTCTTTTTTTTTAAGAGATGAAAAACATTACATAAAAAAAAAATAAATAAATAATCGAGAGGATCAACAGCCAAATGCCTTATTCTTGACCACTTCTAATTGCTGTTTATTTTCACTGGTGATTACATAACTTAAGCATCCAAGCACTGCATATTGTCAACACCAGCAGCAGAAAAGAAAGATATAATTTTCTCTACTGAAGGAGTTCATAAGTAACTCAACTGCTCCTAGGTTAAGATTGAATGGGTATCCTTAAATTGCTCCAGAAGAACAAAATTTATTCTTTAAAAGCCCTTCTACCTCTGACAAAAGTGAAACAATACTAATTTGTTATGCTTTATTCTATCTGTTCTATTCTAATTGCATGCTTGCGTTTTCATAAACTGGCTTTCACAAACAAATGCCGATGAGAAACTAGGAACTCCAAAGAGGGAAAGAATATAAAATACAATGCAAAGTAAGTTGGTATACCTATAATTTTCATTTAGACGTCTTTACATGTCTTGGATTCATACTTCATACTTTTCTACTGAGGTCAGCAGAGTTACAGCAATTCATCAAGAGTTCAGCAGGTCACAGAATGGGACCCTGTGTTTTATACTTAAATAACAAAATTGCATTAAAACATAAGATAACTATTAGCAAGGGTGAACAAGACTGCAAATCAAAAAAGATGAGACTCACTTAAGTGTTTGAATCAAAGGAGGGATTGGCACAATATTGAAGAGGGATTGATATGAAACAGTTATCAAAGACCACAGGACCTGTGAAAAGAAGTAAATTTTTAAAAAGAATAGAGAAATAGGTTTATAAGGACTACTGCAGTAAGATTGTAGAAACAATTGAAGGGAATCTCTGGTAAATTTAGAACTATAAGAGGTCATATAACACATCTAGCTGCAAAAGTTAATAGTGATTTTTCTAAACATTCATCTGCTCTCTGTTTTTTGTCTGTTGCTTTATTTTTTATTCTATGAAAAGCGTGTGAGTTGTGCTATCATTTCATTTAATCTAAAATGTTGTCAGTATATCAACATCTAAAATATATCAGCATGCCTTGTAATTGAGCTTTGTGTAGGTTCTGAAAAGGAGAAAATAAGGTCCTGCCCACCATGCAATACAGTAACCTAAGAGATATTTTAGGAAATTTTATCAATAATGCAGACAATTTTCTGGCAGTGATGAATACTGCTATACAATGATGATAAGCAGGATATATGAAAAGACAAAAGAAATATAAAGGTACAAAAGTTATGGAGATATTATTATAGAGAACCAAAGCAAAATATCTATTTTTTGCTTGAGTGCTGCAGAAAAGACGACCTAGATGGAATGGGGTTTAAGATCACTTGACTAACTTAAGAAAAACCTTAAAATGAGTGAAAGAAAATGTGTTGAAGACACAAGTAGTAGGACTCAATTTGTAATTCAAGGCACTTTAAATTAGTTGTTAATACATCGGTGTTTACCTGTGCACTAGAGAACTAACTCAGTTCATCCTGAAATAGACATCTATGCTTAAACACTCTCCAGACTCCACTGACCTGAACAGGACCTAGACATCAAGCTTTCAGTTAGATATCTGTACGAACACATACAGATCTAGGTCTCTTATGGTGAACCCCATGTTAGACATCTACAGTGTTGGTATATGTATCTGGTCATCCAAGGCTCCACTATAATCAACAAAGAAAAAATGGGTACCTCTAGGGTGAGATTAATTTGTGTTATTTAAAATATTTAAAGATTAAATTAATTGTGTGCTAAAAATGCATGTTTTCTTTATTGGCAGAAAAGAATTGGTATCTATCTGGTCAGATGAATACCCCTTGCCTCGTGCATGGTTACTTAGCTGAGGGAGGCAAAAAAGCAAGACCAGAAGTCATAAATCAAATCAGCATAAAAATATTTAAAGGTTAAATACTGTAGCATATTACATCATTACATAGCTTCATTAGCAACATTAATGTAAGCCTGAAGGAAGACAGCTTCATATAGATTCACAACACTATATTTCCAATGCTATCTTGTATACCTATGTTCCTATTCTACTCATGCAAGAAATCCTTATATGTACATACCGAACAAATAACACATTGGAGCTGAAGCACGTGATGTTCTACCCAGGCTCTTTTGGCCTGAAGTAGAGCTTTTAGAGAAAAGCTACAATTCTAATTATAAATATTGAGGATGTGACTCAGGAGTGGTGCCTGGGAACCCTGACCAAAACTAATGCTTGTAGGAAAATATGAGAAACAAAAAGCCCTTAGAAACAGTTTACAGTATACTTTTGATGAGCAGGTTTGTAGATAAAACAGAGAAAAAAAAAAAAACACATTTCTGTTACATTTTTGTGTGTTTTTTTTGTTTATTTATATATATATTTTTTTAAACAATAAGGATTTTCTAATCCTTACTTAAAAGCTCGTGCAGTTCTAAAGGGAGAAACCTAACATTCCCAATTTCTTAGGATGGAGGAATATAAAGCATGTGTTTCTAAACTTTTCCTAAAATAAACAAATGAAGAATGAATGAATAAATAAATAAAGCATTGCAACTTTCAGGGAAAGGCTTATTTATTAAAGGCTGTTGGCAGTTCTGTGTTGTTCACTGTTTAGCACCTACTTTAGCAATCTAAAACCTGCACACAAAGCTGGCACAAAGCTGTGCCAGGAAGGTTTAGTTTAGACTGGACATTAGGAAAAAAATTATTTACCATGAGGTTGGCCAAACACTGGAATGGGCTTCCTACGAGGTGGTTGATGCTTGTCATTGTTCAAGCAGCATTTGGATAATGCCCTTAATAACATTCTTTAACTTTTGGTTAGTCCTGGAGTGGTTAGGCAGTTGGACTGGATAATCTTTGAAGGCCCCTTCCAATTTGACCTATTCTATTCTATTCTGTTCTGTTCTGTTCCGTTCCATTCCGTTGCAATTCATTCTGTGCTATTCTATTCCTTGTCCTTTAGGGCCGCATTCACAGACCCTGTACAGGTGCCTAAACACCCTTCAGTTTCATAGGACAAACATTTATGCAAATAATTTGGTGTTAGGAAACTTTGTAGATTTGAAATTTATGTGCTGTGACATCTATATCTATGTTTAAATAACTGACCTTCTCTAGTCCTGTCCTCAACTGCTAACTCCTGAGCCTCCTGAATTCCACTGGTCATATGTGTAAAGTGGGCAAAATACTGCTCTGAACTTAATGAACTGCTCAGAGACTTACTTAGTGGAAGCCAAAGTTTTGTGATATTCTTGAATTGAGACAGAGAATACCCATCTCACCAGTAGTGCAAAATCATGTAGGCATGCTCTGATCATGCCCAAGACATTAACACTTGATGCGTCTCTCCACACTACAGCTAGAAATAGCTGATGGGTTGAAGGACTCTATGATGCTCCCACACACACACACACAAAAAAAAAAAATTTAAAAAAAGGAAATTGTACATGCTGCTTTCTAGGACACTCATTTTGGAGATAAAGTATCCAGTTTTTATTCTTGCTGTGGAACACTAAAATAAATCCTGCAAGAATACTCTCAAGCATCACCATTGGCTAGTAGGTCTGATTTTACCCCCTTTTGTATGACTGATTACTTTACATTTGTAGGGAAAATAATGAAGTCTTTATCACTTGCACTTTTTTCCTTTTCCTTTTCCTTTTTCACATTCCTCATACCAAATCAACATTTTTCTCACAACTCCACATGCAGTCCAGAAACAAAATTTTACCTTAAAGTCACAGGCATGTAATGCCAAGGATATGAATATCAAAGATATTTGATCTTCAAATCTTTACTCTTTGAATACAGAATTTCCCTTCTTTTACATTGCTCCTTCAAAAACAGTGGCTGAAAAAATAATATAAAAAAAGTGACCAATGTGATCTAATTTTATAAGACAAAGAGAATTTTGTCAGGAAGGATCTTTGATTAGCAGTTACTAAAAAGCAAATCCATAACAGTATTTTAAGGTTATTTAAGATTTAAGATTTGAAGAGTTTAAAAGAAAGAAATTATATAAGTGATTAAAAATTGTTTGATGAGTACTTGCCACTACCAAACTCTGATGATATTGGATAGTTCCCCCATTTCCTACATAATTAATTGCAATATTAATTGCATATAAAATTAAATTAAATACAATATTACTTAGAACATTATTATTATTAAACCTATGTCATACTGCTGAAACAAGGTTATGCCTAAAAGTAATAGATCCATATATTGCACACAAAAAAATGGTATTTCGATTCTATAAGTATCAATCCAAATAATATTCTAACTTGCTAAACATATATGCTGCTTTGTTCTATGAGGAAGGGAATTTTTTGGAATGCTAAAACACTACATACTTAATTTTGACAGTATTCGAAAACAAAATAGGGTAGCTGCCATTGAAATATTTTATTTAACTGCAACTGAAATATGCCAATTAAATTAACTGTGTTAATTAATTAACTTCATACATACTTCTACATCCATACATACACTATTTTATTGCAATAAATTCATCTATTAACCCGCAACTCAAACCATTGCTTTAAATTTCATTTGGTAAGTAATGTCAGCTACAGGTCAAATTACTCATTGATGATATCCAACAGCAATAAAGAAGCCCTTAACATAGTTCCCATAACTGCCTCTTTCACATTGCAATCACTTTTCCTCCGTGATACAGAGCAATGTACGGTCCCATTCCAGTAAAAGCCCAATATATGCTCTGAACTGTCCTCTGGGACAAACCTGTCTCTCTGCTGGTGACTTAAGGAGAATTAGGAAGCTAAGCAGCGAGGTGCTTGAAACAGTGCCATGCTTGTAATGCCTGCAGATTAAAAGATGTAACTAAAAGAAGTCAAAAACATGATTCATGCTACCTCTAACATTAGACTAGACTATATTTAGATGTTAGACACTGTTTTTCTGGACATAATTGTGTAATGATTAATGTAGCAATTCACAGGACTACAATCTCACCTGTTTCAGACAAATAACAGAATACAGTTCATCTGCTAAATGCATGCAGCATAACACAGAAAGCAGTAAACATTTAAAGCAGACAAATGAGGTTGGGAAATTGGGAGCACAAGTATGAAAAAGAAATAATCTTATTTTACTGTAAAATTAAAATATTTAAATTTATCTAAGCAATATCAGATGGAAAATCTATGTCATGGGAAATGGTATAGGTCACAAACTGAGCAGCTGTAATAGTATACATGAAACCTAACAATGATTATGCAAATTAAACAGTTCAGAGTTCAGAGATGAGTAACAAATAGGTCTAATTCAGTTATGTCTGATGCATGCTACACACCCATCCATTTCACTTGGGTGTTTAAAAATACTGGCTATTAATTGTACTTATTTTGTGGATATGTTTAATTTTTCCAGTTTTGCATTATTTAGGAGTGTCACACAATGATCATAAATACAGGAAACAAAATACATTTGTTTGCTTGCTTTTTCTTCAAAGGACCAACTGGCCAGTCTTGTTACTTACCCAGTTAAAATACAGACTTGGCTTTATTTAGCAGGGTTCATGAACTGACACTTATGGAATTCCTTGGGTACATATAGCATACATTTTAATCTATACATATAGTACATATACAAGGGCTTTTCCTAGCTCACAGATTGAGAATTCATTTTATCTTCTTTGGGTTGACTGTTGCTCAGATACATATATAGGTAATCTAATTGAAGGAAGAATCTGGCCAGCAGAGGCACAAAGCTGGATGGAAATCACACACAACCTAACCCCAACATGCCCATTTCCCTGTGGCCAAGCCTTCCTGCAGGGTCCGCACAAACAGAAAGCAAAAACTAGCCTGTGTTTAGGTAGCCCAGCAGAAGAGCATCTGGGCACAGATGAGGGCTCAGGATTCAGGCAGGCTGCTGGGGCAAGCTGCCACCCTGCCTATCGGTGCTACAGCACTAGCCAGAAGGGCTATGGCAAAGCCCACTGTGCTGGCCCTACAGTCAGCCTGGCCATTATTTTTCTGTGAGCCTTCTAGAAGCATTGTGCATCTCATGCTTCTACCGAAATCCCTGCTTAATTTAAAGGGGTTATGTGATGCCCTTTTGATAGCTTTGGGGTCCTGAGAGAAAATCCCCTTTTCTAGCATAAAGGGGAAAGGGGGAAAGGAAAGGAGGAGGCAAGGAAGAAGAAGGAAGCCAGGTATAAATCATGAAGCAATCGCCAAGAGTGTGATAAGCAATATGCTACATTAAAAAGTAGTTAAATTCATGATCCCAAACTTAAAGCTTTAAATAAAATTAATCTTCTGATTTAAAGTAGCCCCAAGTCAGGAAACTCAGCCTTAAGAATGGGATACTTTTAAAGTCATTTTTTTTCTAGCTTGGTTTATCAGCATATTTACCAGGAGCAAATGTGACCTCTGCAAATTATACACATCATGAAAACCCAAGAAGTTCTGCCAAGAGCTGGTGATAAGTTGCTATAACAGCAGCTTGGGGGTTGAGAAGTGCACTTTCCTTCACACTCATGGTAACAGGTGACCTGGTGATAATGACATCATTAACACATTTCACCTTTTTAAGCTCTCCCGCTGGTGTTTTACTTATACTGGTTTATGGGGGAATCATTTAATTTTGATGTTTGAAGTCCCTTGTGTTCTTAGTGGTATTTTTAAGGAAAAAGAAAAAAAAAAAAGTGGAAAGAGATTGTCCTCTGGGATGTGATTTGGGACAAAATCATTTGATTATATCAGCAGATTCTGTCTTGTGTGAAAAAGAATTTGGGAGTTTTTATAGCGATCAGATAAGATTCTGATTAATCTAATTCGATTTTCCCTTCAGGAATAGGCAATACCCTCTTTTAATAAGCAGTTATTAGGCACTTGCCAAATTTTCTAACAGCTTCTAATGCATACAGATATGTATGCATTTTTTATGCAAGCTAGGTATGTCTATGAAAAACAGAAACCAAACCAAACCAACAACAAAAACCACACCAAATGGAATAGTTTCTCCATTCAATACTTCACAGTCCTTATGGACTCTTCACTCTGGATATGCATGAAGCAGGATCTTTTGTTCCTGTTGTTACCATGTCTCTGTGTACTTCTCTATGTACCCTTGTAGGTAATGATTCTTCTGAAAATATTATTAAATGCATTGTTTATCTCTTCTTTTCAAAAGCTATCTTACGACACCTCTCCTTTTCTTTTTTTTTTCTTGTAAATAGAAAAGAATCTAAAACCACTATCTTCTATTTAACAATTGCAATTTAATAACATCCTACATCCGAGATTTTTGTTTACAGAAACGTTTGCCCTTGACAACTTGCTCCCTACATCAACAATGTGAAAACAAACCTATTAACCCCTGAAACTTATAAAGAGAAGGGAAAAAAAAAAAAAAAAAAGAGACAAAGAAAAGATAAACCCACCCATAGCAGCAAACACTACAGCATATGGAAGCATTTCTGAAATGTATGGGGCCAGATCCTATCTCCACTGACATCAATCAGACGTTTATCACTGAATTCAAAAGGATCGCCCACTGAAAAAAAGGAGGCTTTCAGAATGGGATCTTGTGCTCAACTTCCAAACAGACTTGAGTATTTGACACCTTTATTATACTCTAAATGCTTGGATAACACAACAATACAGGACAGGACTGGTTTCAGTCTCAAGAAAGGAGATGTAATTGCCGTCTTCAACTACCTAATGGGAGGTTACAGAAAAGGTGGAGCCAGACTCTTCGAGGTTAAACACAAGGAAGATGGGAGGCAATGGACTGAATGAAATAGCAACAAGAAACATTCCAAATAAATATTAGAAAAATGTTCATAGCAGTCAAAAATTGAAACGTGTTGTCTAGCTATTGAATGTCCATCCTTGAGGACATTCAAAACTTGGCCGCATATGACTCTGAGCACCCTGATCTCACATAGAATTTGCCCTTTATTTGAGTGGAGGATTTGGACCAGTTGTCCTCCGGGAAGGGAAGGGAAGGGAAGGGAAGGGAAGGGAAGGGAAGGGAAGGGAAGGGAAGGGAAGGGAAGGGAAGGGAAGGGAAGGGAAGGGAAGGGAAGGGAAGGGAAGGGAAGGGAAGGGAAGGGAAGGGAAGGGAAGGGAAGGGAAAAAGATTCTATTTATGGAACGATTGTGGTTCTCAAGTCTGCTTTGAGAATATTTGAGAATATATTGCTTTGATATATTAAGTCTACATATTCAGGCCAAATCTTCCAATGGCAAAACTGAATTCAAACAGCATTGTAGAAATTTGTGCCAGTTGAGGATCTGGGTTTGCTGCACTGAAACAGAAGTTCAACTCCAAATGTTCTCCGTACAGAAGTTGGCTGGGACCCAAGAATGCACAGGCTGTGGGTACACAAACAAGCTACTGTAAGGCATGGATATATGGCACATATACTACTGTGGTGATTTTGCTCCCATACTGGTCTTACTCTGTTACCTCATGGCAAATGAGATGTTCAGTAGCTCCAACACCAAGCAACCTACATCCCGTGTATCATAACTCAAAGGTGAGATGTTCCAGATTAGCTCCTTGCAAGTTTATCCTTACAGCACTTACTGGCCACTGTTCAGTGATCCACACCTTATTTTTCAGGTTCAGTGTAGGGAAAAGACAGCATCAGAAATACCTGTGCAGACCAGAAAATAAAAGATCTCCTTTGTCTTAAGAAGCCGACGAAAATACAACCAAATGTCTTTCACAGACTTGCAAGTCTTGCTCCTGTCACACAAAATGCCATCACACCACTTTGAGAAAACCACCTGCCAAATGTTGTTCAGACTACATGCCACTTGATGCACGCCTTACAGCTCTCTGTACCTCAGAACTGTAACTTCCCTGCGATTTTTAATTTGCAGTAACTTAGCACAGTAGTAACAAACAGGATCTTTGGCTAGACAAGAACATTAATCCTTCTGTGCAATGATGGACAGCTTTAAGGATATGCCTTTTGTAATGCAAATAAGAATTGCCCAGTAAGATCTTGGTTTACTACAAATATTTCATTTTCTGGGTGTTTTCTGTAGTAAAGTCTACCATCACCATTTACTTTTCACCTGTCTGCTCCATGTGACCATTCCCTGAGCAGCCCGCTTTACACTTCTCCACATACAGGTCCGTATTCCAGAAGTCTTCATGACACTGGAGTCTTTCTGTTAAATGTGGTATGTCCAGTCCCCTGCAATGATCCTGACATCACAAGAGATATCTGAAGTGTGAAAGAATTGGAAAACTGTTCTTACAGTTTTCAGATATGGAAATGTCCTGGCTAGCTGACTTTTCATAGAGCATCACCTGTAGTTTGAGAGCTTAAACGCCCATGATACGGGACCATGTTTTTGTATTGCATGAACATTGCAAAGATAAAGATTTTATTTCAAAGAACTTAATTTAAAAAGAAAAATAGTACATGGCATATCATGTAATTGCTATTTATTTTCATAAACATGAGGTATTTCAAAGTGCTATAAGACGCAGCACTAAATGTACATCGTTGGAAGAAATTAAACACAGAACTTTGCAGTTACCCAGTTCTATGCACCAAACATTAACAAATACATTAACTGGAAGAAACAGGCTAGGAAAAGGCATATATAGTAAATTTCTTTACAAAAGTTTCTTAGTTCAAAAAAGTGATAAAGTAATATCTACTCAAAACTTTCACAACTCATTTTCATACGAAAATATAAGTATCAAATTTAGTTATGTATCAGCATCATACTAAAGTATACAGGCAATGTAAGAATTAGTACAGTACATAACAGAGATTAACAATATATTTGTATACAAAAACATGCTCCTCAAACATTGAGGTATTACAGTACTTAGGTATGAACTTCCAGTCTAATACTGGTAGCAAAAGCCACCTCTCATAACCCAAGACATGTACAAAAGGCAAGTGTGTAGATGGTATTTACAGAAAATTCCCACAGGGGTACAAATGCCAACCCCTAAAGTAACATCTGTTAGAACATAAGCACCATAAAAATTAGGAATGAATGTTTTAAACTCAACTATATGTCATCAGCAGCTCCAAATGCTCACAACAATTAAAAAAAAAAAAATCCCCACCATCTACAGTTCTTAAGGAAAAAAAAAAAAACAAAGGCAGTCCATTGTTGTTTGGTAGTCTTGCAATGAACTCCTTGCAAGAACATACATTTGCTCCGTACCCGGATAATATAGTTTGTCAATTATTTCAGGGACTGGATTGAAAGTAAAACCAACATTCTTAACGTCAAAAAACACAATTTTTTTAAAGAATCAAAAATGTGCAAAGTGGCAATGACTGTCCTGGTCAGCCAAAAAAAAAAAAAAAAAGAAAAAAAAAAGCTTAGCAAGTCCGCTTGAATTCTATTTTCTTTACCAGCTGTTGTTGCCTGGCTTGCAATTTCTCCTTTTCTAGCAATAACTTCTGCTCCTCTGCCTGAAGAGAATGAACATATTCAGTGGCTTTTTTCAAGATCACAACTTTTGCAGCTTTCTCATTTTTAACCAGTTCTGGAACATGGTCCCTTAATGTGAGGAAACTTGACCGTAGATCATTACGCCTTTGACGCTCCAGGATATTGTGGTTACGTCGACGTTCACTATCCTCTGAATCTGAGTTTCGAGGACTTGAACTCTTAGACTTTGGTTGGATCATGGGTTTTACTGGACGGGGCACCTCGGTTTTTAACTTTTTCTGTGGTGGAGCATCTTCACTCTCCATGTATGGAGAAGGAGCGGCATAATTATGCTGCTGGTGAATTGGTGCGCAACGCTTTAAGATCAGTTCATTCTGCTGTGTCCTGACTGATGGAAAAGTGGTATTTTTAGGACGCACTGTAATAGTAAGAGTCGTAACAGCCTTGTTGGAGGAGGAGCGTCTTTTCTCCACTGTCACAACATCTATTTCTTCTTCTTCATCCTCTTCCTCCTCGTCTTCATCATCTTTTGGTGACAGAAAGTAAAAAAAGAAAATAGATGTTATTCCTTCAGAAAATACTCTGAACAAGTATTAAACCAGATGTATTTATTGACAAAACATGTACATTAAAAGCAGCAATGAAATAACTGATGGTAAAAATAGGGTGTGCCCACCAGCTAGAATCAGCTATGGCTCCAGAAAAGTATAAAATATGTACAAAATAACTAAGGAAAAGTGATTTCTGAAAGTTTAAGAACTTCATGTTTGTTTTTTTTTTAAACCGCTTCTAATTTTCAATAAAAGTGGGGCTCCCACCCAACTAATCTCAGGGGCAGAAAGAGTTTTCATACAGAACATACGAATTTTTAATACATCTGTGGAGCTAGGGTGCAAAATGCATGCACAGAGTCACAACACAGCCCTTGCTTGGTGGAAAAGCAGCCGGAAAACAAAACAATTGCTGGGTTTGTTCTAATGCAGAAGGTGAAGCTGCTCCCGCCGGGGACCCTTTAAGCCGGTGTTTGGTGCTCTGCCAAGAAGACAGCTGTTGGAAGTGCTTCCTCACCCAAAGCTGTCAAACCAGACATTAAAGGGACAGCAGGCTCTGCAGCACGGGATGGATCACCGAGCTTACCCTGATGGTCATATGGACCGGCTCACGGGCACAAGCGGAACCACTTTTCAACAGAACTGGACTTCTGTGCAGGCACAGACAGGAGACGTCTGTGGGCATTTTAGGTTCTGTCCGTGCAAAAACAAGGAGCCCTCTGCGAGGCTACTTAGCCTGCTCCAGCCTCCCAGTGTGACACTTATGGACACATCCACCACCCTCCCCGAAACGTGTGTTCAGCGTGACACCGCCACCCCACTCATCCCCACAACGCCCTCGGAGATGGCGGACACAGGATAAGGGGGCAGAAGGAGCTACGGAAGCTTCACAGCACCATGCCAGGGTCCTGCTGTCCCTCAGGGCCATCTCCTGCCGGGCCACCAGCCCCGGACCCTTGCCCATGCCTTCCCCATGGGGCCGCTGTCCCCATCCCCATCCCTACCGTGCCTGCTGCCGCCTGCTGGCCGACCCGCACCCCACACACCCCCCGCCCAGCCCCTTCCTCCCTTTCGAGGCCACCACCGCCCCGCATGCGCTCACCCGAGTCACTGAGGGTGTCGTCCCCGGAGCTGCTGCTGCTGGCCCGGCTGTCCCCAGCGGGACGTGGCGACCGAGCGCCCCGCGGGGCCCCCCCGCCGCCCACCGCCCCTCGGCCCGTTCCCGTCACCGTCGCCTCCCTTTTGGTGACGGGGAAGGGGAAGACAACGGCCGGGTCCACGCACTCAGCCGTGGCCACGGCGGGGACGGTGGCGGTGGTGACAAGGGCGGTGGTGGAAGCAGCCGGGGGGGGCGGTGGCGTGGCGGCGGCGGTGGCGGCGGCGGGCGGCTTGCCCTGCAGCTTCTCGCTGACCGCCCGCTCCAGCTTCTCGCGGGCCGAGAAGCCGCTCCACATGCAGTCCTGGATGATGATGGAGTTGAGGTTGTTGGTCACGCCAAGCCCCGACTCGAACAAGTCCCCCCCGTCCGTGCCGCCCCACAGGTCGGCCTCCGGGGGCAGCAGGAGAAGCTCGGACGCCCAGTCCAGGTGGTCGGTGGGGCGGCAGCCCCCCAGTGCTGCCCCTCCCCAGGGCACCGGGCCCCCCCCCGGGGGGTGCTCCTGGAGCCCGGCCCGGCTGGGAGACAGGGGAGGGGTGGGCAGCAGCTCAAACTTTTTCCAGATGTCCTCGCCGGGGGGGGCAGAGTCCGGGCCGCACAAATAAAAGTCATCTTCGTCCGGGTAGAAACAGGGCTGCAAAGAGTCAAACTCGAGGTCGGGGTTTTTGCTGACCATTCCTGGCATTACGGGGGTCTTCTTGCGGCTTCCCGGGTCGGGCAATTGTTTTAGAGGCAGGTTTTATGGTATTTCCACCAAGGGGAAAGAGAGGTCCTCCCAAGACCTGAAACTAAACCAAAAATAAAAAAATGATGATTAAAAAAAAACAAAAACTAATTACAACACGAAGAAACGAACAGACGCGACTGTAACTCCCTTCCTCTTAAGTGAAAAAGCCACGAAACAGAACAAAACCAAAACACGGTAATTCCATCATCAACAGCAAGAAGCCGGGAACCTTTTGCAAGTCGAGCAAAAATGCATCGCACACCTTTCCTCCCGACTCGGGCATGAAAGGAAAAGGGCCAGGCAGAGCTCCGGCGTGCAGGGCGCTCTCCGGGAGGACACCCAGCAAGGTACGGCAGGGATGCAAGGCACCTCTGCGCTCCTGCACAGAGCACTCCCCGAACTGCTTCAAATGCTCAAAGCAGCAGAGTAACTGTAGACAGATGCAAGGCTTTGATACCGTAATCTCTCCAGAAAGCCCTCTTAATATGCCAGCAAAAGTAGAGGAAGTTTACTCCTTTTGTCATCTGCAGAGCAGCGCAAAGAGAGAGGGGGATGCAAAAAAGGGGGCGGAGGGGGCTCTTCGCAACTTCGCAAATCGCCAGTTCATTCACTCAAAGCGAGCCAGAGAAAAATCCGCACAAAACACAAGGGGGGGGGAGGAGGAGAAATTCAGCAGCAAGAGGAATTATCGACCTTATGTAATAATCTCACATACACACACGTTAAAAAAAAAAAAAAGCACTAAAGCCACCCCGACACCACCAACAAAGCCTTGTGATTTGCCAAGAAGGTACAGAAGTTTCTGTCCCCCCTTTCTTCCAGCTCAAGACGGGAGCAAACGGAGAGGCTGCGAGGGCGACAACTTTGCAGATTTTGCCCCTTGGTGCACTCAAAGCCTCCTGCAAACAGCACTTTTCCCCATCTCCCCCGCGGAAAACGCGCGCCCCCTTACCTCGGCCGGACCCCCCACTCGCTAGCCACGACCAGTCACCCGCACCCCATTCCTCTTCCAAGAGCTGGGTTGCATCAGACATTTAACAAAAAAATAAAAGATGACTTTTAAGTCCCAAGGAGCCGTTCAGCGTCTCTCCCTTCGCCTCGGTTAACGTGACGCGAAGGGAAAGCGTTTGGCTGGGTTGAGAACAGCTGACGCTTAAACGGCAACCAAAAAGGGGGGAAAAAAAAAATCCATTAAAAGCCTTATGATGAAATGCAAAGAAACGAGCCCGGCTCAGCTGCTCTCCCCCTGCCCCGCCCCCTGATCACTTCCAGTATTGTACATTTTTCTGCTCCTGAAATATATTAAACCGTTAAAAAAATGCAAAGCACTAAAGAGGCACCTACAAAACCCAGGCGAGCTCAGCGCGACAGCTCCAAAACAAAACCAAAATATCCGCCGGGATTTTCTTCTGCTCAATGAAAAACCCATTCACGCACTGCAATGCCCCTGCACTTCCTCTCCCTTCCCATCCTCCCTGGTTTCGCGACTCAAACGCGATGGGGAATTGTATTTATTTCATTGGGTTTTTGTCCTCCTGCTTATTACAGCCCAGACCCTGCAGCTTCCTCTTCTTACCTCCTTGGTGATGGTCGTGGGTGTTGCAAGGGGGAGGAGTGGCGGGCGGTGGGGGGGAAGGGGAGAAAAGGGGGGGGGGGGGAAGAAAAAGGAAAAAAAAAAAAGCAGATGATCTTGTATGTTGCACTTTACTGAGCCCGCGCAGCCCCCGAGGCTAACCCAAGCCTCCACAACCACCCTTTGCTTGCAGACAGATGACTGTCACTGGCAGGCTTTGAAGCTCCTAGCTATTATTTCCCCACACACACCAAAAAAAAAAAAAAAGCAAAAAAAAAAGCAAAAAAAAAAAAAAAAAAAAGGCAGCAAAAGCTGACACACCCGGGGAGGCATTAAAAAAAAAAAAAAATTAAGGGGGGGGGGTGAAACGAGAGCAGCAAAACCCCACCTCCTGATTTCCATACGGCAGGGAGGCGCCTGGCGTTTGGCGCCAAAAGCCCCATTTGCTCTTTATGCGGGGCAGGGCGAGGGCCCGGTCCCGCTGCACGCGTGGGGGGGGGCGGCTGCCCCGAGCCGAGCCGTACCCGAGCTCCGTCCCTCTCGGGTCGCCCCCTCCCCTCGTCCCCGCAGCAAGGGGGGAACGCTCACGGGAGGAGCGGCATCCCCCAAGCCGCGGCGACACCCAGGGCGAGGAAAAAAAAAAAAAAAAAAAGAAAAAATAATAATAAAAAAAGAGGAATAAAGAAGTGGCTGGAATACGGAGTGGCTCCGACTGGGGGCTTTGTAAATCGTTAATAACCATCCTGCCGGAACGAGCACCTCCCTCAGACGAGCGGGGTTTGCCCGCATCCCCCCCCCGGCCCCCTCCCCGCCCCGCGCCCCCCTCTCTCCCTCCCCGCCGCCCGGGACGTGAACACTCGGCGGAGCCGCCGCGGGCCCCGGCTTTCCGCTGCGGACGGCGACACCTTGCGGAGGGCCGGCGGAGCTCGGCACGGCTCCCACCTCATCTTCCCCCCCCCCGGCCGCCGGGCACCCACCGCTCTCTCGGCTCGTTCCCCGCGGGCGCGGCGGGGCCGGGAGGGCGGCGGGGCCGGCAGCGCGGCGCTGTCTCGTCGGCGGAGCTTGGCGGAGGGGGGCGAGCCCGGTGGCGAGCGATCGCGATCCGGTGGCCGCTGCGGGGTGGCGCCTCCTCGCTCATAGGCTGCAGGTTGAGGCGGGGACTGCGGGGCGTTGCTCGCAGGATGGCTGCCGGCGGGCGGCCGCTTTGTGTGCGGAGGGGGCTGCGCCGCCTCCTTCCCTCCCTCCCTCCTTGCCCGGTGGTGGGGGTGAGCCTGGGGTCTTCCAAGCTGGCCCCTTCATCACGTCCCCCGCCCCCCGGATCGCAGCCTTCGGGCTGCGCCCTCCTGCGTGGCGATGCCCCCTCGCCTCCATGTTGTGTGTCAGCGGCCAAAGCTGTGAGGCCCCGCGGCCCCTCAGGGAAGGGATGCATTAAGCATTTGCACTCTTGTTGGGGTGCCCGGCGGGGAACCGAAAACGGGCAGCAGCAGCGCGGGGTCGCCAGGGGAGGCAAGATGGCGGTTGCTGTCTCGCCCGCCTCACCTGTGGGGACCCAGCCATTACGGGCACAAGAGCAAGGGTGGCAGCGCCAGCAGTGATCGCCAGCCTCTCCAAAATGGCCACTAGCCAGGCGGCGAGTCCTGCCAGACCCCCTCAGCTTGCCCCTGCCCGCTTTTTGCCCTTCGGTATGGGAGTGGCTGAACACTTGCCTTTCTGAGGAGCCCTCAGCGGGCTCTGGTTGAGTGTAAAAAGGGCCCCTAGAAAGCAAGTCCTTCAAACTCGAGGGTGCATGCTGTTCAAGCACAGGGTGCTGCCGGTTACTTTGGGTACCCTGTTGTGAATTAAGTCTCATCTGGGAGGTGGCAGTTGGCTGGGGATGGTTATGGAAGGGGTCGTGCAACCTAAAATAGAGGAGTGCCGGATCTCTGCTGGCCCCTGTGGCAGTAAGCTGGTGAGAAGTTTGAGGTCTGGCTTGCCTGGACTTCATGATTTGGCCTCCATTTCCAAAATGCATTTTGGGTTCAAGATGGCTGATTTCATTTATTAGTCAATGTGTGTTTCGCACTTTGAAGATTTGAAGTCTTATGAAAGCACTGAGCTTTATGAATTTGTTTCTATGATTTAGTTGGACAAAAAAGTGTGGGTGGTGGTTATTTAATTTTCTTCACATTTCAGTAGCCTTTAAAAGGTTGCAGCATGTTAGTTTTTGTTTCACCAGATATGCAAACAATTTATTTACACTCATCATTTGAGGATCTTCCTCAGTTTATACAATTATTTTCAATTATTTTTGATTTGTTCCTTTAAAGTCATTGTCTTCCACTTTTCATTTAGTGTTGGTATACGTGTAAACACTGATATGTCCACACCTTCGAGCTGGATACGCACTGTTGTCTGGTCTAGTATTTATTCATTCTAAAATTCTCACCTAGATTCTCTCAGCAGCCTTTTTACATATTCTTTTTTTTTCTTCTTTTTTTTTTTTTCTCCATATTTTTGTGCAGAAACAAACCTAATTATCAACTTTTAGGAAAGCTCTACTGTGATGCGTAGTGTGATCTATTTTGTACCTCAGTGTGTGCATTAATGAAAGACAATGCTGAAGACAAAACATTTGAAATAATTTTCATTGTGGGGGGGAAAAAAAGAGGAAGTAAAAAGCAGTACACAAAGAAACATGGAAACATGGCTGTTTATAAGCACTAATTCTGTTTAGGCAAAAAAAAAGTTGTTAAACCCAGGTCTCTTGCTTTGTTTTGCACAGTTGAGAAAGACATAAAAAATTGTGCAAAGCTTTGGAATGACTACACACGTCTTTTTTTTTCTTTTTTTTTTTTCTTGACACTTCTGGCTATTTTATCAACACTTGCTTTTCTTTTTCTGTTTCTATGATACTGTGATCTCTTCTGTCTCTGAAATGGCATGTATCAAGAAGCCTCTAGGCAAGTGGAAACCTGAAATTACTTGTGGTTACTCTGAATTTATAATTACTTCACTTCATTGAAACAATTTGGGAGTTGAGATGTACTGATTTTAGAACTGTGTCCCAGTACAGACCACTGAATCATAGAATGTTTTGGATTGGAAGGGATCTTAAAGATCATCCAGTTCCAACCCTGTTGCCATGGGCAGGGACACTTCCCACCAGATCAGGTTGCTCAAAGCCCCATCCAACCTGGCCTTGGAACACTTGCAGGCACGGGGCATCCACAGCTTCTCTGGGCAACCTGAGAACTCCACTGCTTCACTACCCTCACAGGGAAGAATTTCTTCCTTATATCTACTCGAAATCTACCCTCTCTCACTTTAAAGCCATTACTCCTTGTCCTACCACTATATGCTCTTTTAGGCCCCCTCTAGGTACTGGAAGGACGCTATGAGGTCTCCACAGAGCCTTCTCTTCACAAGACTGAACAACCCCAACTCTCTCAGCCTGTTTTCATAGGGGAGGTGCTCCAGCCCTCTGATCATCCTCACCAGAAGTGAGACATACTAGCCTGTAGTTTTCTGTCTCTTTCTTTTTTCTGTTTTTGGAAAAAATGGAAAAAAGCCTTCCTGTAGCCTTCCATTCCAACTCTCCAGTCATGGGAGCTGTCCCACCACATCTCCGTGATGCCAGTGAGATCATAGATGCCAATAGGGTCATACCAGTTGGGTAGCAAATATTTTAAGGCGTTGTAAGAAGATTGACTATATTCTTGGGAGTGTTTGAAGTCTAACTAAGCACCTTCCAGATTCAACAGGGGAAGCTGGGAGCATAAAAAGTTCTGAGAGCTGACAGTGAACTTGTGAAAGCATTCTTAATTGCATATTTTGTGAGTAGCTTTCTTTGCAGTAGTCTGGATTTCTTCTAGGCTTGTTACTTGGAGATTTCTGTAAGGTTCTCTACAGGCCCAGTGAGGCTATTGCTCTGCAGACCTTTAGTTTCACCTTCCACCTTTGCGAAGGTAGAAAAAGACATTGTGTATAGAGGGCTAAAAGATAATTTTGCTTACACAGTGGTAAGAATCCAAGGAGATCCTGCAGTCTTTAATTTGGGTTAAACAAGTCTGCAAACCATTGTGCTGAGGGCTGAGACATACACACCTGGGTGTAATGTGTTCGTTAGTTACTGGTGTTCAGAGCTATGGAACATTCTCCTTTTCATTGCTATTGATTCATTAAGAAAGCCTGTGTAAGGGAAACTGTATGTGACAACATGTGTGTTTCTCTCACCCTTATGGCCAGCAACTACCCCAGCAGATCAAAAGAAACAGAAGAGTATTACTTGGTATGTGTGGAGTTGTCTTCCTCAGAGACTTTGGTATGTTTCAGTCATCTGAATTTTCTTTGCTAGTCAGTAGTAATGTATGTACTCCTATGACTCCATCTTAAATCGAAAGAAGTTTTTTTACAATGGTTTTCTTTAATTGGGGATGAGGGATGTCTCCTAGGTGTATTTGACAAAAACATGCCAGAATTTGAATAATTTACCGGGTTCTGTCTCAATCAACAGCAATGAGATGTGAAACTTTCTGTATAGAACTAGGAAGGATGTACGAATACTCAAAACCTTAGGTGTAATTCTTTTTTTCCTTAAGGATCTGATACAATACCTATTAGATAGCAGTGGCAACATTTTCAGATGGAAAAAGTATTTGGAGGGAGCTATAAAAGAAAAAGTTAACATAGCAGTCATAAAGCTACCAGATTTAGAGCAATGGATTTATTCCTGCCTACCTTCAGTAAACTTGCAAGGTAGTTTTACCAATCCCTGCTGTGTAGCTGCTGAGTGCATATAATCTAAAATATTTATCTTGCTACTCTCCCTGAAGGTAGAGTCTGGTATTACTTTTACCCTCATTCGGATGAGACAGGGTAAGGGACTTGCCCAACATCACATATGGAAATTGAAGCAGATTTCCCCAGTATGCTAATTGTTAACAGCGTGAGGTAGCAATTGCTTTCCCACAAGTTAGTGCCGAGTGCATCATCATCATCTATTAAGATGAAAGAATACTGCAGCCTCTCAAATCCATTGTATGTCATCTCTGCAAAGAATGCTGTTTTCAGTGCTACATTCACAGGTGTCATGTGACATGAAAACTTTCAAATACCAACCGTAGTACCTGGGCCTTGTATCACGATTCACCTGGCCTAGACATTGCAGGAACACACTGAGTTATTTCTCTCACAGTCACTGTGGAGATCACCTGTCATTCTCATCTGTGCATTCAGGAACATTTTGAGGAGTACCTAGTAATCAGAGGACTAATTCTATTTAATTAACACTAATTTTGAGGTCGCATTATCTATAAGAAATATTCTGATAATTAGACATCACTCTGGCTGCTAAGAAAGGAGGAGAAACTGGATTTAACTGGATAACTGTGGCTGAATGCTTCACCTCCGAATGCTCCTAGGTATATCATAAACCTTACCATCTTTCATGATGGTAAAAAGCAAAAGAGCTTTCTTCCTTCTGTGCATCGTGTACATCAAGTTTCTTCAAAAGTGATTGGTCCAACAGGCATTTGTGTACTAGTCTTCTCCCTCAGCGTGCTTCAGCTGCTCGGAGAGCACTGGGGGATTTTCATTAAAACCAGAAGGACTAGAGATGTATTTTTTAGATTTGGCAGAAGCTGATAGCAGTTGCTCAGGAAAACATCCTACTTGCAACAGATTTTTCAAACCCTCTATATGGCTAGATAAACATCTAAGCATTTGGTATCTTACAGATGTATTCTAAAGCAAAACAAAACAAAAAGAACTTCAAATAGTTACGGATAAGACCAATGCATGAAATGTAATAGGAACAAGGAATTTTGAGAGCCTGGTTTCTGATGTCTCTCTTTTATGAGAATTCTTGATGTCTAATAAAGAATGAGCTTATTAACTTTTCTTGATTAAAATATTAATAGGATCTCTTTTCTCTCTCCAGTTTCCAATAAAAAAAAGTAAGAGTTTTAAGATTTTTTTAGACCTCTCCCCCTCAGTAAAGTTTGATTGAAACTTCCTAGTGAGTTCAGAATTCACTTTAGGGAATGACTGTGTTAAATGTGCTTTCTTAGGAAACTAGGCCAAGAGGTAATCAAGTACCTGAATTTTAAAAAGGGACAGTACAAATCACAAATTTATTAAATTTTAGAGCTCAAGTAATCAGTTTGTGCACCAAAAAGAAAAAAAATATGAAGGAACCTTACTCTTCCTCTTAAACAGCCACAAGAAACATTATTAATACAAAATCTGTGGATAAATTCATTATTGTAACCCCCCCCCCACACACACACACTATTACAATAATTGCTTCCTCCTAAATGCATATATAGTACATGAAGATACATCCGAATTGTAAAGTCACTTCCAAGCATTTATAGTTCTTGCATATATTCCTTCAGGAGGAGGAAGATAAAACTTTCCTGAACATAATCTTAGTAGAAGTGTTTGCTGCTTAGTGCCATGTAGCATCATTGACATAACAGTAGAGTTGGATTGTTGTCGTGGTATATTCCTGTTTTCATAAACATGTGACACAATAAATACATTCAATATGTACATGTATTCATGTATTGCAGGACGACAGCAGTGGCAAAATACTTTGTTTGTAACAGACGATTAGGCCCGTTAAAAATGGCTTGATCAGAAGAATGATAAAAGTTCTGTGAAAACTTGTTTCTTTGGTCAGAATCAGCTATACTGCAGATCAGTGCATTTCCTTTTCACTTTTTTTTTTTTTTTTAATTATGGTGAATGTAATTCATGTCCAGCACGCTGAGGCGTTAATCCATATTACCATGTTACAAATAAAGTGTAACTGCCATCTACCAGTAATTCTGGAGATATCAACCATGCAAATTTATCCAGTGTCCTTCAGCCACAGCAAGTCTGGTAGACCTCTGTCTTTATAAAATAATCTCATTGCTGATCTTCAGATTTTATTTGAAAGTCAAGCCTATGCAGTCAATGCCCATGCAATTGCCTGTTTGAGCTAGAGAAAAACTCTTTAGAAAAAGAGTTTAGGCGAGCCCAGGATAGTCACGCCTATGTTCTGCAGTGTGTAAGCGAAAAGTGGCTCATTGCTTCTGTTGACCTCCTGCAGGTAATAGGTGGGAAGGGGGCTGGTGATTTTTGACAGCTTCACGAAGCAGGTTTTTCTCCTCACAAAGGACCATGGTGATGCAGTAATGCCACATTATCAGGCAGTCTTGTTCAGCTGAATTCTCTGAAAAGCTTAGTTTAGTTAAAGTCTTGTTAATGGCACAGTGAGAAAGAGCGGGCAGTGAACTCTGGAAGATCTCTGGTGGTTGTTCATGCTGCTTGTAAAATGGGCTGCTTATGTGGTTTGTCCCTGAGTCTTACTCAGTTCCTTTTCTACCTGCCCCCCTCCACATATTTTCAGTCATTTGGTGGTTTGAAGCATTAAAACAGTTTATTTGTACTTAAATGCTTTAACTTCTTTTTGAGCAATTAGCCATTTGTGCATTATTATGCAAGCTCACATTACTGGCTGTTTTTGAAACTTTAGCTCAAAATGTTTCACTGGTTGCAAACTTTTTTAAAGAATTCATTACTATGAAATATTTTACCAGATAATTCACTGAGACAAATCTGAAATGTGCAGTTGGGAAGGTAAAATTATAACCAGTCACATAAACCTGTCTTCATTAGCTCCCTTTCAAACATCTCCAAATGTTACCAATAGAGACAGACATCCTCGGAGAGTGTTTTGAAGCGTGAATTCTTTAGTTTTCAATTGGAATCTGCTTTATGTTTAAGAGGAAGGCTTTCATTTCCTGCATCTGAGATTCATTTTTAAATGCAAGCTAACAGGAAGATTAGCCTTTAAGGACTATTAGAGACTGGCCAGAATGGTGTTGGAGACTAGAACATAAAAGAAAAAAAAAGGGGGAAGAAAAAGAAAAATTCAGATGTAAGGAGTGAATAAGGCGATGCATCAAGCTATATTCTCAGCTGGTGTCAATTGATATGGCTTCCTTCCACTGGAACCGTGCCACATTACACCAGCAAAAGATCTGTCCTGTCATGGTTCCAACTTTAGTCTTGGGCCACAACTTGAAAGTAGTTTTCTGGATTGTTTAGTGTGTTCTTATTTTATATGCAACAGATAGAGCTTTTGCTGATAACCTGTGGGACATTCTTCAAAGCTTTGCCATAAAAACTGTTAACAGCAAAGGAAACGCTTAACACTTGCTGCAGTAATGAAAATATCTTCAGACACATTAAAGTCCTTTATGGAGTATTGATGGGTTTATTATTATTGCCATTCCTGCTTTAGTAAATCAGTGTGTCAAACTTTTGTTTGTTTACGTGTCACAGAAATTGTTGGTGCTTCTCTGGCTGTAAGTAGAAATGTATGAAGGGTGATGTCATGGTCCTTAGATGTCTTACCATTCCCTCTTCCTTCTGCACATGTTTTGTGCGCTCTCCCAGAGGGACATGGGCATGTCTTTCATGTCACTGGGGCTAATTCTCATAGGCTTCTTTGAAACTCTCACCCCTTTACCAAATTATAGACACGAGGGTTTTCAAAAAGGAATTCACTGTCTGCATAAACTAATAAATGAATGCTAGAGGTGAGAAACCAGACTCAGTAGATGCAGGTTTGGATCTGTTTCAGCAACTCCTACAAAGTATTCATATTTTTAACATATTCATATGTTTTTCCTGTCAAATGCAAGTGTTTTATATGAACCACAGTTACTCTGTAAGTCAGGAGGCTGAAAAAGATTTTGCAAAAGGTTTTGCAAAATTTTGTCTAGTTCTGATCATTGTACATTGTACGTAATTATTGTAAAATTGTTTGACAAACTTTCAAAAGTGGAGAATTTTGGAAGCAAAGTGCCACAGCAAATGTGGTTTATGAATTCAATTTTTTTCTCCTCGATCAGTAATAAACTGTTTATTGTACTGATCATATATGACCTGTTCCTGTTGCTTGCAGTGTTGCTTGAATGTTTTGGAGCTCATCAGCATTGTAACTTCTGCCTTGGTTGTCTGTGTATCTTAAGATTTTGCATTGACACATTTCATTGAAGTTTCTGAATATATGCTGGAATATCTAGACCTGCCAGCTTCCCTCTATACCTGTTTCTCATTAATTTTAAAAGCAGTTCTGATGCCTAACTCCTTAGGACCTAAAGTGATAGGGGAAAGAGGAGAGAAAACCTGAACAAGGTGTATCCAATATATGGGAAGCCAAGGTGCAGTCAGACAGGGGAAAGTACAAGACAGGAGTCAGGGCAGTGTGTTGGTCTTGTAGCCATCCAGAAGAAGGTATCAATGAGAGAAGAAAAAGTTGCATGCAATTTTGGCTGAATGATACTATAAAGCATTATAATAAAATAATTCAATTTTCATTTAAATCTGCTCACTTGGTTTGTTTTTGCTTCTATCAGAATTAATTATTTTGATCTGGGTAACTTGAATTGTTATGGCAGAAGAAGCAATTCAAGACAGAATGTCCTTGCAATGCTTAATAGTTGAAATAGTTTGAAAATGTCGCTATTTAATTTTGAGACGAGGAAAACAAAAAGCTTACATTTAGCATTGTTTCCACTAATTGACAAGCATATTCTTGATTTTTTTCTTTGTTGCTTGTTAAGTTCTCTTTTGATCATTGTTCAGGAGGGACTTCCTTGTTTTATTGTAATCCAAAATATCCACAGCTGTAACTCTATTTTGGTAGTACATAGCTATATTTATGTGATAATACATTATATGTTAAATGTCTTGTTTACCAGTCATCAAATATTTATGAGCTATTACAGTGTTGAGGCTTAGCTAGAGGTTTTCTATGCTAATAATGCATATATTTTGTTTTCCAGTGACATAATTCCATTGTTTATAAAAACTTCAGTTTAACATGTCAGCTACTGAAATATTCCTGATATCCACAAAGGTAATTTTCTGTAATACCTGGGTTTACAATAGATGGGCCATATTAGTAAAGGAATACAGAAGTGTACATTATCTCAAAAGAGCTGAAATCTATGTTAAAGACAGAAAATAACTAAATGTTGAAGATATATTTTGTTTTCATATTGATGTTACTCAGGTCTTCTAACAACAATTTTCATTACATCAGTTCTAGAGTGCTAGATATGTCGTGTTTTGGCAAGATTGGTGCCTCAGATACACCAGTACTGTGCTGGCATTCCCTCTCCTTTGACTTGTATTTTGGGTACAGGCAGCTAGATCGGCACTGATCAGTGCAGAAATCCAAGCTTGTGTGCCAGAGTTTCAGAGTATTGGTAAAGACTTGTTCTTGGCAGGATGGCAGTGCAAATACAAGGTTGGAAGGCATCCTCCTTCCAAGTGCATCGTGGTGTGGAGGATGAGTTTTCTTCCTACTCTGGAAAAAAATATTTTGTGTGTGTGTATAATTAAGAAAAGATCATGCTTTTGTAGTTAAATGTACTTAGGGCAAATAGCAGCAAAGGTGCTAGGTGAACATACCAGTGGGAGCAGAGTATTGTATTTATATAGAAGCATGTGTCTGTGTATATGTTCATGTACATGCATGTGTGTCTGTGTGTGTAAAAATGTGTGCTTTTATACTCCAGCTTACCATATAGGAGTAAATGGTCAAAACCGTTTTCCTGTTTCTGAAAAAAAAGATGTTGAAACCTTGTCTACACTACTTTTCTTTTCTATATGACAATCCACAATACTGTTTTAATTAGATGCCCTGACAGAATATTTAGAACATGTCTACGTGAGGCAGTAGAGCATGATGAAAACAGTCCCCAGCTCACCTAGATTGGGCTGGTAAAGTGCAGCATAGTATATTGGTGATAGCTCAAGTACTAGCAGATATATAAATTGTACTTGCCTGGCCTGCTGCTCAAGACAGTAGATTATGTCACTTCACAAGGCTAATAACTTTGGCTAATAATTTTGAAAGTGCTACGGTGTGTTTCATTCTGGCACTAGCTTAAGCAATGCCAGCTGGGCAACTGCATCATGCTGCAGCGTGCTGGCTGGACATACTGTCTGATACACAGGGATAGCATTTGTCTTAAGTTGTTAAAAGAGAAAAAATATTTTACCTTGTTCATTTAATATTTTTCTTATTAATCTTTATACTCACTTTTCAGACCTATGAATTTGTTGAATAGTGTGTAGCAGAGTTGGATTCACAGTAGGTGATGGTAATTCTAAGGTAGGGTGAAATGTGGAAATGTTTTCATTTGGGCAAGGTCATGTTAACTTCCATGTTAACTTTCAATTTTCCTCACTTGTGAAACAGGGATAATGACGGTTAGCACCTCTGTCAAGTGTTTTGAGAACTGGAAAATTGAATGTTGCTAAGTAAGCCTGTTAAAACCTAAGTAAGCTTGTTAAAAAGGTTTTCAGTTTGCACCATGTTTCTGCTGTTGTGGTGGTGGAACAATACTCTGCAATGAAGATAGGATTGCTCTACTGTCTAGAAAGACTAAATACTGAAAAGAAACAGAGAGAGGAATTCATTTCACCTTAAGGGATGGCTGCAATGCAGACATGTACGTCCATGGTAGACATTACAGGCTGCCTTTCTAGTCAATAGAGATTACTAGCCACAATCTGTTTGACTTGCTTTAGTCTGTTTTAACAGGAGATGAATAATGCCTAACAAGCAACGTTCATTACATAATTTAATCTTACCTCCTGCCATAGAAGTACCTCCAGCTGCTCTGAGTTGGCTCCGATTGCTTTGTTAAACTAAAGCATCACTTTCATAAAGTTGTAAATTAGTTCTGAGACTAATTTGAACAAAAATCAGTATTTTTAGTGGTGATACTATTATTTTTGTTTTCCTTTTTCCTTTCCTCCCGTATTTTATGTTAACCTTCAAAAAGAGTTAATGAAGTATATAAATAGTTGAAACCTCTTCTCAAATAATATCATCCTGTTTAAAAATAGCAAGTGCTGAGTGTTGGTCAGCAACTGCTATAAAAAATGAAAGGTAAATTTGGCATGAAGCAGTGAAATGCTGAAGTGGTGATTAGTCTTTTGACAAATAGATTAGTCTGGCTTGTCCAGCTGTCAGGATGGTTGTATATGTGTTTTGCAATGTTACTTTGAGTGCAGTACGTTTGGATTTGACCGCAAGTTGGTATATTTGCATAGAAAGATGTGTCACTGTTAAATAAGGTTATAAAAATGTGTGCTGTTTCTGCAGCTCCTTCTGAGATGCACTGACATTTCTACCTGGTCTCTGAATCTTGCCATTGCTGTCATTTATTTGTTGTCAGTAATGTGAATACAAGACTTTTCACTATGTTTACAAAAATGTGTTTTGACCTCTTTGAAACTGGGATGTTGTTATATACAACACATATATAACAGCAGTAAAGAGTAACTACATGTTAATAGTGTGCTGTTTGTGCAAGCTTGTTCTCATGAAATGATCACTGAGAGAGTTTCTATATACAACGTAATGTTGGCATTTTTTTCTTGGAGCTGAATTGGGAGTCCAAGTTAAAAATAAAGCTGGATAATGAAATGTGGTATATGTGCACATTCTTTGACCCATTATGCTGATAGCTCTGTATTTGGTATTTTGGAGAAAATATGAAAAGATAATGAGTAAGCCTTTGTGCATATCCTATGGATCAGAGAAGAAAAGAGGCTCTTCTGAGAACTGCATGCCGTTAGCGGCGAGTATTGGAAACCCCCCTCTGCTTGTCCTGCCTTGTGAGAAGTGAGACTTGAAAGAACTTTCACTTCTTTTACTGGTTTGAAAACATATTTGACCTCTGAGAAAGGAAGCCAGAGAGAGCATTGAATAAGTTGATTTACCATCTCTTGAAATACCTCCTTTACTGGTTCTGTGCCAGAATCTGAAGTGCTGTAGTGACAGCAGCCAAAAGGGAGTGGGGATTTGGATGGAGATAAAGGGAAAGATTAAAAAAAGAAGTCTAAACCTATATTTAATCCAATGGTCTCGTTATCTGAAGCTGGCCACTTCCAGGAGCTCTGCAAACTTTTGCTTTAGTGAATGAATTGAGCCCTGTGTTACAATGACAAATACTTCTCCTGGGAAATACTCATGTTGTGTTACATTAATGCTACAGTGAAAAAGTACAAACTGAATTAGATATAAAAGATACGATTTTTTTTTTTTTTACATCTGTGGTGCATGTGGATCATGGAGGCAAAGATGACCCAACAAAGCTGAAGCTATGTGTCTGAGCTGCTGAAATGCAGGTTTTGGAACGGCATTCCAAAAACAGCTGCAGTTGAGTACACAGCATTGTGAGGAGTGCAGCGTGATTATCAGTGAAATGTCCAATTTTTCTTCATGATAACGTTTCTTTAGTCCAAAGAAAGGGGGGTTTACTAGTGTTTCCGATGGATTTACCATAAAGCACTGCTACTTGAACATGATTCTACGATTTCAATTCACATCCCTGTAGTAGACTTTTAGCTGGTTGATTTCAGTAAACTTGTACTGATTTAAACCAGCTGACAGTCTTTTCTGCAATCATCACGGTATTACTCACTTTGAAGTTTGCTTCTGTACTGTAAACTCTTTGGGACTGAGAGCTCCAAAGTCCTGAGAAAAGTGGTTTCAGGTCTCTTTGGAAGTAGATTCAGCCACAGATGTTCACTCCTAAGTAACAGTATTCAGCAACATACAGCCTAATTTGAGGATGCCGAGTAATTAGTCGTTGCTGAACTGAATTTAGCAGTACCTGGGTCACTCTGGTGATTCTGTAGCACCTTTGGAAATTTTGGCATTTTGTATGCTTCCTGTAATTCTACCTAAACCTTTAGTGAGAATGTGAGTCCTTTCTTTTTATTGTCATTTAAATTTGCTGGGACATGGGGATGTCATCAGAAAAAATGTTTGTTGCTTCTTGTTTATTCAGGTCAGGAAAGATGTTCATTAAATATGTAGTCACATAGTAATTATGTCATCAAATACGCTGCTACAAAACTCTCCTCAGTGAAGAGGAATTTCCTTTACACCTGACGATAACATTTTTCAAAATAAAATATGTCAAAGCCTAGAAGTTTATCTTGGCAGAACATCATACCATTAAAGCAAGATTGAATGTATCCTGTCCAGATCTCTTGCTTCTTGTAATGTTGCCTAAGGCTACAGTCCTCCAGATGTTGATACTACCAGCATTTACATTTTGAATGGAAAAGCCTCTTGTTATCACAGACACTTACAGTAGAAATTCTACCCTTTTTTCAGTACAGTTTGTCTGATGTAATGCAAAAAAAAATGTGATGAAAAAAAAGTAGATTTCCCTCCCCTCCCCCTTCAGAATTCTTTGCCCATAGCAATAAGAATGAGAATGGATAGGACAGCAGATCTTTCATGCCCCTTGCTTCCCAGTCCAGGTTAAGACTGCGTGAGTTGTCCATAAATAGCTAAAAATTACCTTAGTCACAGGAAGTAAGTAGAAAACTCTGCAGTAGAAATAGTACTGAAAGGGCAAGAAAAACTTTTCCTTGCACTAGCACTGGCCAGACATCATCAGGCCTCAACTGCATTAAACTTAATGAGCTGTATTTACACTGAGTCAGCTCACTCTGCTGTAGCCTTGAAGGGGCCTTAAAACAAGTGAAAATGGGAATCATTTCCTCTATGTTTTGATAATTAACACAATTACTCCCACAGGATCAAGAGACGGTGGCTAGACAACTCCATTTTCCTGGTTGTGATGGGTACCGAGGGCAGCTTGCAGGATGCTGCTGAGGTGGTGCGGTTTCGCAAGATTTTATGAATGGAAGACAGGATCAAGTAAGTGTTCAAGGGATGAGAAAGGGAAGAGATAACGGCACTGTAAAGAGAAATACACATTTATTGGTGTATATTCTTACTAAAGCTATATATAATTCAACAAGAATGAACAGGCTTCAATGGGAATTAGATTTAAAAACCAACAAACTGTATCACCACATGCTGATGTATATTAAGATTGTTTTGTCCCACTGTCACTCACGGGTTTAGCTATTTTATGTGCTTACAAGTTTTGCTGGATTGGTACCTGAGGCTTGAATCTGGTAAAGAGATTCACAGTGCAGCTGCCTAGACTAATTTTCTAGTCCATTGCTGTATTTCTGTGCTGTAGACTCTGAATCAGAGCTTACGAGTGTCAGTCTAAAGAAGAAAGGCATGGATGATCGCTGGTACTTTTAAGATCTAATGTTCAGCTCACCATCCTCCAACAACCAGATGAATTGAATCTTGGTCAGACCGTTAGAAACAGTTCCCAGGAGTCACAAAAAAAACTCACCAAGCAGAGTGTGTATACGTTATTTCTGTCATGCATTTGTGGTTTTGTGGTAGTAAGATATATTTGAGAAGTAACAAAGGTGAGAAGTAAAGCACTGAGTTTTCCATGAAAGTAACTTAAAAAGGTGACTGATTTTCCCAGCTGCTAATTTTCCCCACATAAGCACCTTTGCATGGGAATGCCTTGCTAGATAAGATATGGGGATTGTGATGTGTCCTGGGTTGATTTACAGGTTATACTTAATCAAAATGAGAGGGATCAATCTAAAAGTTACTTTTAATAGTGATTTTACGTAGCAACTGTAATACCATCAGATATACGCATATGCTTCATATGTCATATAATCTTTGTTTTGTGCTTGCACTTCAAATAATTTCTGTTCAACCATGATATCCTGTGGCATGGATGGATGCTTGTTAGTAGAACAAGTAACATAATTCCTGAGTTAGAAAGGTCATAGATAGGGCAATGGGACTTGGGACCCAAAGCTGGAAAATGTATTAACATAGTTTAATCAGTCATACTAAATTCCACTGTGGCATATTTCCTCAACAAATTAGTTAAAAGGATTCTGGGTTCTGTCACAGGAAAAGAAAGCACTGAATCTTTTATTCTAAAAAGAATATTTATTCTTTAATTATTGTGTCTGAAAGTTTTGTGGTTTATTTTTTATACTTTGTTGTTGTTTGCTTAAGTGTTCATGATCTAATATTTAAAACATTGTATTAAGATATCTAGCTTCTCCAGTAAATTTTGCCAGAGCTTTGTTGTGCAGCCTTGATCCAATTATTCCTGTGACTTGGTTTTGCTGTATTCAGCTAATAGACTCTCCAGTGATGTCCTAAACTTTTGTGTGTCTGTAAAGTGCATAGCACAATGTGATGCTGATATCAGGTGGAATTTCTAAGAACTGCTGCAGTTCAAATAAGTAGTAATGATTTGGGTTTTGGCTAAACTGCATTATCCAGCAGCTTTTCTGGTGGACAACCAATACTTCAAGTATTGAAAGAATGTGCATGCAAACCATTGGCAGGCCAGCATGTTTTTTGGTGGGGCAGTATGTTTATATAAGCAATTGTAGCCGAGCAGCATGATTCAGATTTTGATTTTCTCAAACAAAGGAGTGCAAATGTGGAAATGTATCAGTGAGTTCCGTCTGAATGGTAACTGCAGTTTCATTTCCTAGAGTACCATGCAGGATTTGTGAGTTATGCAACATTAGCAACCCCTTGTATAGTTTGAAGCTAAAGTTGGAAACCAATTTACAACTGGTTTAGTGCAGCTGTTCTTATACATCCTATGCAACTCATACCTGCCTCCTCCTTCCTTACAGAGGAAGGCTGAGAAAAGCACTTGAGGAGGGAATACAGTTCCATTGCTATGTGGAGATTCTGTAATAATTAACGGCACTCGTGTTGAGTTGCACTCTTAGTACAATCAAATTGAAATTCCTCTTATAGAAGAGCAGTTGCTCTTTTTCACAAGTTTCTTGTAGAGCTTTATAACTTATAAGCTTCATAATGATGACATCCCACCCTGAAATACAACTGTAGTATGATTCGCTGTGTTGAAGAACTAATGTATGGTTACTTTTTTCTTAAGTAGATATGACTAATGGAGTTTTAAAAAGAATAGAACTAATTCATAAAGTTCAGTGATTAGTGATATGGTAAAAATAGGATTCCTCTAAATTGCTTTCAAAGTTGGCCTATTTCCATCTACACCATTTAAATAGGTATTAATTTAAAGCCAGCTGCTTCTTGCCTTTTGCATTTCAGTATTGCTCTATTAGTTTTCCTTTTTTCCTCCTGAGGATTAAATATATGTCCTGTAGGCTTATCAGCCCTGACTTTTTGTATGTGACAATGCTCCCTATGATCTTCTAACTCATCAATCAAATGGGAACTATGGTCTTCAAAAGTGTTAGAGAGCCTCTCTCTTTAACAGTACACTATTTCTATGCTAAGTATATACTATACCATAAAATAATGTTTATGTTCCTTTAGGCTTAGTAGCATAACATTTGTGAGCACAAGTGCTGAAGCAATTTAGAAAGAGATGTTAACTTTATATCCTACCAGAGAAGTAGTTTTATTACTGTGTATGCAAAGCAAAGCTTTCATATTTTATTAGCTATCATTATCGTGTTTCAGGGCCTCTTCTTGTATTCAGTATTTGCAGACATATAGAAGTCCTTCTTTATGAGCATACCAAAAATAAATCAGGAAATTAATAATGTGGCTTCTGAATCTTTAGAAAAAGCATTTGCTTCAGAAAGCGAAGAATTATTTCAGTGGTGTATATCCCAACAATGAGGCTTACAAATGCCAGATGCAAAAGAATAACATTGTGCTTTGGCATTGGACTATGAAAAATAGAATGGAGATAAAAGCAATTATCTTAACTTCCATGTAGAGGAATACCACTGTTAGTAATGCTAGACATTTAAATATGAGTCAAGTCCCAACAAAGTCATGAAATATCCTAAAATATTTGGCTTTTATTTGCTTATTTTGCTCGTTGAGGTGCATTTTCTAAGCTTTCCATCAAGATCAAGAAACTGATGCTAAGATTTACAAATAGTCAGAAGTTGTTAGAAGCGTGAATTTTAAGCAGATTACAAAGTATCGTGAAAGTCCATAGACTTCATAATACTGTGGTAAATGCTTTTCTGTGATACAGTTTTTACAGTCCCTAAAATATTTTTTGACTATCTTTGGAATCTGAAATTCTACACTGAAAAAATTCATGTGCAGTGAAATGTCCTGTTTTGGCAAAGTTTAAGTTTGTGTCTTTTGTCCTTTTTCATATACAGTTGAGTTTATATTTCTACTATAAAAGACAGCTCAGAAAGTACTGTATAAGGATGCTGAGAAATTAATTCCTAAAGGGGTATGTTGACATTCAGACCATCTTCCAAGGAAATTCTAACAGAACAGAGTTTCTTATAGAAGTAAGTGATGCCCTTATTTTGAGAATTTTCACTGTGTAAGAGCCTATTTGCTAATTGCATTCTTAATCCAAAATATTTAATCCATCCAGGAAATGGAATGCCTTGAACATAGACTGTCTTGGGTTAAAATAAAAAAATAGAATGTGACTTTCCATCTGTAGGAATCAGAACACTTTTGTGTGGGAACCAGCCCAGAGAGCCATGCAGACTCCTCATTTATTGCAAATGAGCTATGGAAGTGGAATCTAAGTAAAAACAATTAATGCATTTGATATAATAAATGTGGCACAGTAATTGTCACATCACTATTGCTGCTTCTAAACATTTAAGCATCATGAGTCATCTTTAGATTTCTGAAATTAGTCTTTGAAATGTTGATACATATGTGAGCTCTCTGGTCTTGCTTCTCAAAACATACAACACAAGTTATTCATTTGCTGGAGTTCACTGAGTGCTGATGCCTACTTTGCTATTGTTAGGACTAGGTCAGAGGTTCCAGACCTTGGTAAACTGGAAAATGATGTGCAGGTTAATTCAGTCCACAGCATGATAAATTTAGATTCCCATGTTTAGGCCTCTTATGTTCAGGAAAAACAAAAAACAAAAACACAACCAAGCAAACAAAAAGATGCCTGGGTTTTGTGATTGGTATTAAAATGACTGACATAGCTCATACTTAGCCAAAAAAAAAAATATCCTATCCAATCAGAGATGATAGCATGCATTCTCATGCTGCAGATTTAGTTCATTAGTTGGGCATATATATTACCAATAAAACCCCTTTAATTTAGCTATAAACTCTGAAAAGTTTCCCTTTGAAATGAAATGCTTTCCATCATTATACGTCTTGTCTGTCTGAGGTTCAGTTTCAGTCTACTATTCTTTACCTTTTAACAGATTTTATCCAAGTACCGGGGTATTTTGATAATAATATTCCAGAGAAAAGTTACAGCTGCTTATTATCTATTTGTTGCTGACACTAAGTTTGTTGTTTGATGTTGTTGTTGCATGTGAAGTGCTGGAACAACCAGAGAAAGATGCGATCCTAGCAATGAGATACTTCCCTACCACTACTGTTGGGTATGTCTTTCCAGAGAAGACCAGAAGCCTCTTATACATGGTGGTAAGTATGCCATTTCTTCAGTATAAGGCAAGCAAATTCTGTGGTTGACAAAGTTAAGCTGGAAAGAGATCTACAATGAAACAGTGTCTGCATCCTGTCCACTTGTAGTAGACCATTTCTAGTACTACTAAGGTATTTTCAGTCTTGGTATGAATCAAGCATATGCTAGGTCTACTTTCTTAGCTTCACTTAGATGAACATTAATGTGGTTTAGGTAGGTTCTGAACGAACTTATACGGAAGGAGAAATTTGATGTGCTTTTTGGTTGGGTAGAAATTGTGAAGGATTGCAAAGAGTTAACCTTAACTGACTTCTTCATTGCTAGTCAAACTAGTTTGGGCTTGAAGGATTAAAAAAAAATCTTTCTTGAAAGCCCTGTTTGTTACTGTTGTGGAAAAGGCCTCTTTTGTGAATTGGTAAAAACGTGAATAGGTGGAGAAGATGTTTTAGGCTGGTGATTTCTAAGTTTAGTTTGTGCTGGCATCTATCTCACCATGAAGTGTAAACTTAAAGAGGGGTCATATGGAATTATCTCTGGAGTTCCTCAGTTGGTCCTGAATCCATTTTTCTGCTTACTTTCATATCTTTTACTTGTACTGAATTTCTTCTAAGAAATAAACTATGTGTCAATATCAATGTTGTATGATAATTGAAGATTCAATCTCTCATGCCGCCAAATCATTAAATTTATAAGGAACATTAAATTTATAAGGAAACTTCGCATTTAAAAATAACCGTGCATCCCTAGTTCAGCTGTTGTCTGTTCATGTTACAGTCTCTTGATGGCAACGCATCCTATTTTTACTCTAGAATCCCACAGCGCAAAGGCTGTCCTCCTCCAGAACCTGTATCAGTGTTATAAAGTGCAAAATGTTGCACTCAGAGGGGTTGCAGAAGTTGAATGAGGCAGAATATTGCAGAAAGAGAAAGAAAGATCTCAAGATCAAGTAAGTAAGAAAATGTCCTACAAAAAAAAATTTTATGCCTGTCCTCCTTCTGTTTGGCAAGTTATTTTTAACCAGATTTTCAAATTTGGTGAGGAGTTGCATGTTGTTGTTTTTTTTTTTCAGGGTGCCATGACATTTTTGGGCCTTGACTTAAAGAATTTTAAGCACTAAAACTGCAACAGGGGTCTGTGGTTGTACCATGTGAAATATTACAAAAAGGAGGGCGCATATGTAAAGAATGGACTTCCAGAACTAACATTTTGATTGCTTTGGCACTTTTTCAATTTTTTTAGTAACAATTTTTACTCACAGAAGGGTTGTGAAGATAAATTCATTGCCTTTTGTAAAGTGTTGAGGGACTATCACGGTATCGAAAAGCTTAGGAGGAACTCATAATAGTTCAGTGTTTAAATAATGCGCATATTCAATACAGGCTAGGGAAACTAAGTTGTGTAGAGAACAGAGGAGATCAATGTGACAAATATCGCTTTACTTTTGTGAGTGTAATCAATGCCTTCAACTTTTTTGGTCATACCCTGAAGCATTTACAAGATTAAACACCAGAATACTATCTGGATCTTTTGCCTGTGCTTTTCTTTCAGAGATGCTTAGCTAAGCATGTGTTTAAGCTCATATTTAAGCACAGTATAATTTTAAACACAGAATTAGTCTTTCTAAAATCAGTCTATGAACACACAAAGTCACACAAAGGACTTGTAATCCTAAATTAAAGAAATAATTAATCACTTTATCATTGGATGGGAGGTAAACGTCTAAACTGTTTCCTATTTCTAGTCAATTATAACCATTTTGTAGGGCTTGTTGATCATCTGGTTGCCAGGAGATAAGCAGAGAGAAGCAACTGGTTAACAGCTGGTTGCATCTGGTCACAGCCAGGAACGCATAGCAATAGAATAAACAATTCAGTTTTCAACAGCTGCATTTGCAGTTACACTCTACTGAATCAAATAAGTGCAGCTTTCCAAGTATAATCTGTGAGCTAGAAACATAAATTACCTTAAGAAACATTTAGAAGTAAAGAAAAAAAGTCTTTATCCTGCCATCATTTCCCTCTCTTACTAAGTTATTGTTATTTTTAATTCAAAACTTGATTTTAAACATTGGAAACATCTACTAATAGACAAGATACTTGAGCATTTTAATTCTTCACTGTGTTTTGTACTTAGACGTACATACCTCTATTCTAGTTGCTAAAGATTCTGTGCTCTGCTGTTTCATTTCTAGGAACACTTGAAGGCTGTTAGATATTTCCTGATATCCACCAAAGATCTTTCTATAGGCTTTTATTGTCTGTGGAAAGTCACCAGACACAATATTGATGGATAACAGTACAACACTTTATTAAAGAACAAATTGGATTTAGAACAAAGTTACCTAATGGATTGCTTGAATGTGCTACTGAAAGCCGGCCGAGACCTGGAGGTGGTCATACAGATGTCTTGCTATTTGGAGACACCATGCCCGGGGCCAAAAGTGGGTATACCGTTTCTCAGATGGCAGCAATCTCAGATGCAGAGATTAAAGGAAACTAAGTTTGCCCAGGATATTATAATACTAGCTGACAGTTCAGAATCTCAGGGGAAGTTAATTGTCAAAGAATGGTGAGTCTCAGTCTGCAAATTCATACAGAAAAAAAGAAAGGGACTGTTTTACATCAGTGCTTGTGGTAAGTGGTAGTTAGAGAAGATGCTCATTGCAATCTGACATCTGAATATGCTGATTTACTCTGAACTGATTTGAAAGCAATATATGTCAGAGTAACTGCTGAACAAGTTCTTGGTACAAAAGATCTTAAAAAGAGAGTGATTATGCCACTTGGTCATTTGCAGGACTGATTAATAATGTGCCTGAATAGGTGTGTATGTATGGCTGTGTGTGTGTACATATGGCTGTGTATATTCATCCTAACAGGGTTCAGAGAGGTGTCCTAGGGCCAATTTGTAAGTTGAAAGACATCAGCTGGGGAGCAAAATCATCCCACAGAGGAATAAATGGCCAGTTTTCCTTACGAATAGTGAATATTCAGAACAACCTATGCCCAGCCCTGTCTCCTGGTGTCCTGACTTACTGACTGGACTTGCTGGATGGACCCTGGACCTGTGCTGTAGTTTGCCGTGTCTCCAGTCCTGTCTCTGGCCTTGTCTCCTGCTGTTCCTGACTGAATGGACCCCAGATATAGCTTGTTTCTTCACCTTGTCTGGGACTACTGATGGGACCTGTCACTGTCACCAACCTGGTCCTGGTCAAATGCTGCAGGACTATATCCTGGTCAGGCTGGTCACTGCCCTACCTGTGCTGTGGCACCCTCAGCTCCTGGCTTATCTCTCTTCTGGACCAGTTCTGCTCTTGCTGCTGTCTACCAGGCTATGTCTGGTAGAATGCGTCATCTGGATTATTTTTAATAGGATTTGTTTTGTATTTTGAAATAACTAGCAGATAGATACATCACAGGCACTAAAGGTTGAGTTAATTGATGTTAATGTTTATTATTTCTCTTGTCAAAGATTCTGGAAGCCCCAGATGTAACCCACAGCCTGACGGAAATAGGTTCTGTACAACAAAAAGAAAAGACAAATTGACTCTATTCTAGCCAACTTGAACTATAAATGTAAACAAAAGATAGGAAAGCCCAAATCACAAGTGATCAATGGACCTGATCACTTGATTAACGGACTCATAAAACAACTTAATTGCAAGGTGACATTTGAGATGAACTATACACCCTGGGAAAGCATGGTTTTCTTAAAAAGGTGTAGTATCCCAGAGTAACACTCTGCTTAGTTTAGTGCTCCTGTAAAACTTACATTGCTGCTGAAAACTGAATTTGCAGAATTTATTGTGAAATCAGACCAGAGTTACAAAAGAATTGCCTCAGTGTTTATAGCTATATCAGCCCCTATTATCTACCTGTCTTGGAAAATAGTAGGTTGTGAACAACAAAAAGAACTTTAAGACCACATGTATAACAGATTTCTAAATTAGGGCATATCAAGTTCAGGTAAGATTTTGGCAGATAAAAAGGCCTTTCAGGTTACCTTTTGATCTGCATACCATTGTAACTGAAGTTACTGTTATGTAGTACTTCTACCAGCACTACACAGAGTTATTTCCAAAGTAGACTGATAGTAGACAGAAAAGTTTGTGTAAGTTATCAAAGAACCTTAACAGTTTCTTCAACCTGTTCTTATCCCTTGGGTAAATATAAACTGCCTAATTATACATTTACTTGGGACACTAAAAGACTTTCTTCAAAATCATTTCTATGACTTGAATAACAAATCCATATTTTATAGTGTTTCAGGACATTTTATTCACTTTTTTTCTCATAAAATGAACAAACATTTGGGGTCTGATTTCATCATCATTTACTTAACTTACTTTGATTATGGTTGCCATTTAGTCTATACAAGGGCAAGAGGAATGAGTCCATGGATATACTGTAGAACTTTGTATTAAATAATGCTGAAATGGTGTGTGGGTCTTGTAATAATCTATTCATGATTTTCTATTTCAGATTCAGGTAGATATTATTATATTCTATTTCAGATTAACATGGACCAATACAACATTAAAAAATTATTTCACTTACAAACAAGAAACCTACTAGTACAAGTTTTTGGTCCTCAAACAGTAATGTATTAGTGTTTCCTCTCCAATAGAGCACACAGAGTTTTATAACATTTTGTTTACTTATTCATCTGGACTTTAATATGTAAAAAGTAAGTGTCATGAGACAGCAAGAAGAGCCAGTGATTTCCTAACTATGACTGTCAGATGGACAGTTGTATATATTTTATAAATGAACAATATTTAATCAATAATTTAGAATAACCTATTTATCTTTAAACTTACCTGTATGAATGTGTGGCTTTGGTTCATGAAGGTGCCTGAGAAATGAGCCCAACTACAAAAATAGTGTATTCTTCACCCATTCCATCTTCAGACTTAACCTAAAACAATATTAGAGATAGTGTAATTGGCATTACAAGCACAAATCTGTTGCAGATGTTTTTTGGCTTTACACATAGTCCAAAGATCAGCAAATCCAACATCTGAACATGAAAGCTCCCTTGT
Source organism: Anser brachyrhynchus (assembly GCF_964034855.1). Lineage (NCBI taxonomy): Eukaryota > Metazoa > Chordata > Aves > Anseriformes > Anatidae > Anser > Anser brachyrhynchus. Next base: position 113,467,570 of record NC_137696.1, on the reverse strand, counting down.
ACTGGTGGAGTAAATGTCTCCTGCTAGAATCAAATCTGTAGATGGGTTGAGTTGGTCAGTATTTATGTAGACTCCGTGTTTCATTTGAAATGTTCTACAGCCTTAGAATTTAGCTTTAGGTTGAACATCTGAAGAAACCTTAAATTACCACAGTCCATACAGAGCTCAGTTCAGCCCAGAATCAAAGAATCAGGGGTCTGAGTGTGTTGAGACAAGGAACAAAAGTAGGAACAAACAAACAAAACAAAACAAAACAAAACAAAAAAAGGAAAGAGACAAAAGAAACTTGTTTTTCTGTTCACTCTCAATAGAGTAATAAGCAACCTGTGTAGAAAACACAAAATGTGTTAGGGGTTTTTCAGTCTAGTAGTTCTGCAGAGGGAGTGGTGTAAAGTGTCTGGTCTGATCTGCATGAATCTCCATATGCCTGACAACTGCTAGAATGGACCTAAAGTCTTTGATATCAGCCCATCATTATTGTCCAAATAGACTGCAGCCATAGTTACTTACATTAGAATAAATGTATTTCTCTTTATTTTTTAGCACTCCCAGAAGGCCAGAGGGAGGAGTGAATGGACCATTTTATTCTAGGAGATCTATGTAACAGTACTCCTCTGTGAATGTGGACTTCAGGTCAGCTAAATTACAAAAGGGAAATGGGGACAATGGTCATGTCTTGAAGCAGCATTTAAATGTGTAATTTTAGCCATAAACTGCCACAGGTTAAACATCCACATATTTTTTACTATGTACTATTGCTATTTCTTGGTGTCAGTAACTCATCTACATACATACGATAAACAAATGGTAGTGGTTTACCCTGTGAGTAAATACACTGATTGGATTATTCACAAGATACAATCCTACTGTTTGTGAATGAGGCATGGCACAGTCATAATTATACAATTGTTTGGTCTTCCAGAGACCAACACAGGAGATGTTTCCCAGAGCCATAGCACTTTAATGATAATTAAATCTAAGCTCATTACCATTGTGTGACAACTTTGGATGTCAAACATTGTGACTACTTAAAGAGGCACAGCCTTTCAGAAAAGAAATGGTACTATTAGAAAATGTTTTCCACGTTTCCATTATCTTAGTGACCATTGAAATCACTGTGTCAGCACTGAATCTGATCCTGATCCAAACACAGAAGGGTTGAGATTTTTAAAAGCCAGCCATCTGTTTGCTCATTAAAGGAATGCTGATCAGCCTACTAATGTCATTGTCAGTGGCAGGTAGAGGAATGTGAAGAATGCTTAGAAAAAAATCCATAAAATGTAACTCTTGTTTTCTTATCTCTTCTGTCATGACAAGAAGAGGACACCTAGCATCACCCCGGTAATTGTCTTCTAGCAAATTGTTTCTTTAGCATTTCCTGCTGGAGAGAGAACAAATGCTCATTATTCATTTAACCTTAGTTTATCTAGATATAGCTGAATAAATGTATTATGTCCACAAAAGAAACCTTTAGAAAATGTGAAATAATATTTGCCACTCAGTGTCTTAGTCATTCATATTTTTTTGTTTTGCTTTGTTTTACCTATTGCTGTTGGTTTCTTTTTTGAGAGCAGCAATAGGAGAAAATAGCAGACATGAAAACATAAGATGCATCTGAGCAGCATCCTGGTAGTGTTCTAGAAGACAATGGAAATCAATTTAATTATTTTTTTTCCTAACTCCAGGAAAAGTCCAAATCATAGCTTTGCATATGGTGTTGTTCTATTATTTGTGGCATGTTCTATGACTTATTTAGTCTATGATGACCTCGAACAGTAATATTGTTGTTTTTTTTTTTTTATTTCTAGTACAGCAGTTCACCTTTTTTAAACATAAAATTATAAGTCTGAGGCCTTTATGGGGAAAGACTCAGCTGCTTAATCTGTGAGTGAGTTTGGGATTAGAACCGTTAGCTCCTAAATGGATGCTTCTTCAGAGAGCAACAGAGCATTGCAGTACTACTGTGAAATCTGTCTTTACGGCGTGGAGAAGCCAAGTGACCCCATTACGAATGGCGTACATTGCTGTGCAATGAGCAGGGCAGCATTGCTGGCTGTTTGTGGATAAGGCGTGCTTTCGTCAAGCTGGTGGGCACCGCATATGCTCTCTGGAAGCCAGTAGACCTGAAAAAGAGAGCTAACACTGAAAAAAAATGGATGTGTGGGCTTTCACCTAATGTATGTCGGCACAGGGCCACGGAGCTATGCTGGTTTATTAAATGTAAGAGCTGCTGCTTATGTGTAAATTAGGACTGCCACCTGGCTGGTTTCCAGCTATCTTGCCTGGTTTTATTCTGAATTTGCTGGCTGCTGTTGGAGCTACTGTACAGATTAGTCTGGACATTCTCAGCAGAGATTTTTTGGAAGGTAGCCGGCCTTTTCTGTGTCAAAGATGACTGCATTTTACCTGGGTATTAACAATAAAGTGCCAGTGAAGTCACAGGGGTGATTATTCTAAAACATAAATGGTAGTGGTCACCCTGACAAAAAAAATGGGTCATTTAAAACAAAATGTAATAAAACCAGGTTAGCTTTATCTAAATAAAATGATGATGGAAAGGCATACATTATCTGTTTCCTTTTATAGCCTTTCTGAGTTATAACAGTTATGTAGATAGTATATTAGAAGCATACTTCGACACTTACTGCAATATAGATGAAGCAGGCAAGGCTAGTACATAGAAGTTTCATTTTCTAAGAACTTCATAAGTGTATTTCTTCATTATTTCTTTGTTGTCTTTTATTTGTCTGGCTCTAGAGATATGCCAGTTGATAAAACTGTGCTGAATTCAGTTACTAATAAGGAATACTTTTTCTGTTTTGTAGAGAAGGTGCTCAGAACAGTGGGTTTCCAGACCAGTCAATATCCTTTCTTCCACAGTAGCCATTATGAGCTAAATCAGAAAAGATCAAAAGTACAAGTGTTGAAGTTCATGTTGAAGTTCATTTCATGTCCAAAGTGTCTAAAGAATTATTTTATGATATCAATGAATTCCTATTTTTAAACAAGGGATGACACTTCTAAAGTTCAGATAGCTCCCCAATTTTTTCCTCACAATTCAAAGGCAACATTCATATGCTGACTTTGTATAGAAATATATGTCTGTGCCTATATGAAGCCTGAGGTGCATTTGGTCTGTGGACCTCTTTGGCTTCATATTCCTTTGTTTGTGAAGTTGTATGATCTTTCTTATGGCTTTGAAATAGTCTTAGCGACCTCAAAACTACAAAAGCTACAAGACGTTTGCATCATCCTGTATAGATGAGAAGGGGTGACCATTAATTCCAAGTAAGACATCAACCCGATTTTTTTCCCACATATAATAGTATCCGGATGTTCTATGTCTGCTAGAAACAGCTCACTAGCACCTAATACTTACAGTATGTGTATAAACACAGAGGTCTTGTTTACATGCCAAATGCTTGCACTCACCCTGCTGTCCGGTGTTGGAAATAGAGTTGTGTGGCTGTGAGTGATTCTGGTCCTTTGCAGACATTTTAGTTCTGCAAATTGACTGATCAGATCATCATAGGTATTTATAACACAGGGGAAAAAAATAGGGATGGGTGGCATAGGCATAATTAAAGGAAAATATAAGTGCTATTTTCCAGATCTAATTAAGTCTTGGACCTAGGCAAAATACAAGCATTAAAAAAGCCCTCCCAAGCAGAAAAAAAAATGTTGTTTTGTGCTTCTCTTAATATGAGGTAATCTGCTGTGATCAGATGTTCAACATATTACAATATACTATTCTCATTTCAATAATTTTGGAAAAGAAGGCAGAGGAAATTTGATGAGACATGCAGCTAACTTTCAGGATCAAGATACTGTGTTCGGATAAGCTTTTAAATTAGCTTATTATCATCTTATATCCTAACAATTCATGCAACAAGTATAGAAATGTAAGGGCTGAAACGTATACCTTGTGAAGATTTTTGCATTCTGAACAGTTTCCTAGCAATTCAGATAACATCAAATTTGTCACCTTTACGGTATCTCACTTCGATGTCTCTGGCATTTTTGTTTGGGGGGAAAAAAGGTCCTAGAGATGCTGAAGCTTATAGAAGAACTTTGCCTTTGGGGGCAACAACAGCTCACAGTCTGGAATGTATCAGCACCCCCCCCACCAACAATTACAGATTTTAAATTTTGCAACATTAAGACAATCAGAAAGAAAAAAAAAATCCTTAAAAATATGTACTTTCTGTTTATGCATGTAGAAATTATCAAGTAAGATAATTGTAGCTAATGGATTTTAAATGTTCTGTAACTTTTGAGCACTCATGATATATATGTGAAGTTTTATTCTCCAATCATTGAAACTCATGCAATCTTGCTGACTTTCGTCGATTATAAACACAACCGCTGGCAGAACCAGTTTTGCTGGCACCTCATGTCAGATTCCTGAAAACATTTTCAGAAGTATTTCAGATACCAGGGAAGTCAAAACATTAGCACAGCATGGAGATCTATCTCCTTGTTATTCAGCAATGATCTAGGGTGCTTTTTTTTAATGTTGTTCTTATTTTGTTTTGTTTTCCTATAGGAAAAATGTTTTTTTACAATTTTCTCACAGCTGCAAAAAGCTGAATGAGCTTGGTCATGGCGATAGTACTCACAACCAGAAAGGAAACCATGTGTTCAAATACAACCCTGGTCCATTTCCCATTTAGGAAAATGTCAATGAATCTGCTAACCAAAACAAAGGTAAAAAAGGGAGCTAGTGTTTTCTGCTTACCTGGCATGTTTCTTAAACATGAAAGAGCAATGTAATTCCGGTCTATACCAATTAGATTGCACATTCTGCTATTCAGATACCATGCATGCAATCTAATTGTGTAATGAACGTGTCTTAGGGTCACTACTTAAGTATCTAATATTTACTTTTGAAGGTTTTTACCTCTGTAGATCAGCATCTGTTCTGTCTTTTGCTTCAAACCATCACATAGTTGCTTTTCTAATAATTCTGACCTTTTCATGTGTTTCTGACAGTGGATTATCTCAAGATTTTTAATCTGTAAAAAATACAGTGCAATGCTGCTGGGACCTTGGAAAGTGAACAAATAGAGGGAGGAGGCAGAAAACTTTGCTTGTGCGATAGAAGTTTTCAGTTTAGAGTGCTGGATGATTTTCCAGTGGGAAAGAGTTGTAAAAACAGGATGCTCTTCAAGTCACAACTAGGGTGTCAAATCTCATTAGAATACAAATACAACGTAGAGTCAAATTGAAGGAGATATGACCAAAATATATTGATGTGATAAGGAGGAGACCAACCATTGTGTAGTAAAACTAGCAACCTGGATGAAAAGCAGTAAGAACTGGAATTTCAAATGGTAAAGCACTTGGACATGATCAAAGTATTAATGATAAAGAAAATGCAGAATTGCTCTGTATATACTTCTTTTCTAAATTTGGAAAGGTGAACCATGAGTCTGAATCATTTAAGAAAGATTAAGTCCTTTATTCACCCACCAGCCAAATGGAAACCAAAAAGAGTATCAAACAACATATTCTAGGGGTAGTCTTTTTGATATTTTTTTTTCTTACATCAAAGAGTTCTTGAATAATTGGTTCCTCATATATCTTGCGTGATGCTTTTTCCTTGTAACTTCCAGAAAAACTGCTACAACTTCATGAAACTATTAAAGTGTTAGTGTAATACTACTATTTATTAAAGGCAAGTAGGAATACTTGAGTAACCACAGGCTGGATAGTGATACAAATCCTGGGTGAGAGGGAGTGACACCGCTGACATAAGATTCAGCTGGAAAAGAGTGAAAGATAAGGACTATAGTTGGTGAAGATCGTTTTCTGAAAAGTAGTTTTTCTCAAAGAATTTGAAGTGATACTTCGAGAAGACTATGATTGTTTGAGAAAACAGTTGTGTAGCTTTATTTGGACCCGTGTAGGGTGAATGGCTTCATGTTGCTTGACACTTATTCAAAGTACACAGTACCATACAATAACAGTAAAGCATAATGGCAGATTAAGAGATGGCTAACTGACAGATCACAAAAATAGCTGTCAATAGAGGATAGTCATACAGGTGTCTATTTCTGCTTTATATATCCTGCTTTTCAACATTTCCATCAATGTCTTGGAAGCTGACAAAATCACCACTGACGAGATTTCCATCTAGCAAAATAAAGGGTGCCCTGAAAACTACTGATGTGAAGAGTACAGTCATGCAAACTTGTGGAAACTGCTTAGAAGGCTGTCCCATGCTAAAATGTTTCTAATGTCAGTATTCAGTCTGAAGATCTCTGAAGATTTTCTTGTCTCTCTTTGGTTTCTCTGGTCACCCTGCATCTCATTGTTGGATAATTTCATTGACTCAGGGAGGTTTGGCTGCCTTTTGGCTGCCAAATGTCTTATAAGTTCTCTTATTCATAAATGCACCAGTCTACTCCAAACACAATTCCTTAGCTATATCTGTAAAAACAAACCAACAAACAAAATACACTATTTTTAAGGCCAGCTGTCATCAGCCACTTCCATGATGTTAAATTTCCTTTCAGGCCAGGATGGTTTCATCTAAAATGCTCTTTGGGAGTGGTCCCTGACCTCTGCTAGTTCCCAGGCCATTTTCTGGAGTAGTGGCAAGGTCAAAATCCTGGCAGCAACTGCTGAGCCAGTTGACATTGTGGGCGGATGATTTCCAGGTACTGAACTGTGCCTGCATTATGCATTACTGCAGATACAACCTTTCTGTGCAAATTGAAATTTTGCCTTCTCTCTCACATTTTTTAATGTGTACTCCTCTGACAAATCACATTCAGTACGGACGAAGCAAAACATGTATTTCCCTGCCCGCCATCACCACTCCTAACAAATAAATCCTCACAGATACTACCTTTCCTGATCTCTACCATCTTTGCCAGTCACATAGAATGACACTCTGAACATCCCCTTCAACTCTACACTCTCCCTCAAGCATCTATCTGTCTAGATGCATCAGTAACCCAACTCAACTTACACTCACAGTATGAGTATTAACAACTTAAATAATGAATAATAAGAATAAAATCATCTGGGAGTAGGGAATTTGAAGTGTAACTTGGAATGGGGAAGGCATTGAGAGCACAGGGAGAGCTGTATCATAGAAAGCATGAAACAGATTTATAGACTGTAACTAACATATGGTTAAACATGAACTTTTAGAAAGATGTGTGAATAGGTAACCAGGGACTACAGACAGGGACTTCCTTTTCAGGGACTTGACATCTCTGCAAATGACCCTGATCAGTAGATGTAACTACCCCCCAATTTCTTTTCTCTCTGAGAAAAAAAAAATGAAGTAGATAGACTTTTGATGTGTACATTTTCAAAAGAGTTGAGGAACAACTGGAAGCAGTATAGAAAATAACTGTAAAAATATTCAAGGACAGAAAAGAATACCATAAAATAGTCTGTTTATCAAAGCTGACTGGATAAAAAACATGTAAATACCTTCATGTTACCTGATACTGAATGAAAAGAACACTTACCCTTGACAGCAGCTAAGAGGTGAATAGGAAGAACCTGTTCCAACCTGAAAAAATGTTAGAATGGCAAGGAGTGTTAAGATATTCGCTTCTTTTTTGTTTAACTGTTTCTGCTTTGTATATACTAGAATATTTTTTCACTAAAAGTACTTAGTGTCACATAGATAGCTTGGGTAGGCAACCAGAAAAGCAATGGTACTTTTAACACTGAAACAGTCATGCGAAATTAGTGTATAAATACAGAACAGCCTTTGTTTCTGAACATTGATGATTTGTTGGAAGTAATGCCCAGATAATTAATGTCACTTTAATCTGCTGCAGCCTTTACCTGCAGCTTGTGCCTGCTATTTGTTTATCCTTCCAGGTGTCTAAGAATATGTGTTAAACACATAGAAAGCATGTGCTACATGGAAAGATTGCTGAAGATCTGGAATGTAAAGCCCCTAAGCCAATTGCTTTGCATTGTATCTCCATTTAATGCACCTGAAGTGAATAAAATTTCACCAGTGATGAATCTGGCTCAAGCTGTTAATTTGCAAAACAATGTGGACAAGGGAGAAAATAGCTCTTTTCCTGAAGGTATTTCCCGAAGATATATATTAAGTATCAAAGCATACCATAAAGAAAACTGCCTCACTGATTTGTTAACAGCATATAGTACAGTGCAATCTGAGCAGATACTAGAAAAATGAGGGAATTTTGGACTGTTCCATTTAGTTACTTAATTATAAGATATTTTTTTTCTTTGCCATGATGCCCTGCATCATGTAATGACTGTAACTATTGGATAGCATAGACATCACTCCATCAGGCACATATTCCACAGTAATTTTTACTGCAAAGATATTTTCCCTTTTTCTTTTCTTTTTTCTTTTAATTCTCCTTCAATCTTATTCATTACCACTGGTTCTGCCCTTTGTTCCACCTGTCCAGGTCTTTGAGGACAAATATCACCTACTCCCTTACTGAGGATACTGAAGGGTCCTAGCCAGGGTCCTAGAAACATCCCAGTTAAGTGCCTGGAGATAAGGAGGATGAAGCCTGGCTTTCATTTGCTCTCCAGTAAGTGTATATAATGCACATTCAGAGCAGAAGAATGAAGGGAGATGTAAACTTGGATGCACTCTACTGAAGTCAATAAATTCCATGGGGCCAGTATCTTACCCTTTCAAAAGTGTGGCTCCATTGATTCACATTACGATGAGGATCTTTCCCTGCATATTTTCATGGGCATTGAATAAAGTCTTCAGCTCTAAAAGAAGTGAATATTAGAAGTCTACAATTAGCACTGTAAAAAGCTTTGTCCTATTCGCATTGTCTGGCAGCAGCCAGCACAAATGTGTTTATTGAAACCCATTCCAGGGCATTGTAATTGTCCTTATTTAGGCAGCCTTAAAAAGGGAGCAATATATAATTCATGGCAATCTTTAAAAACTGGCTGACCAAGGCTCATGACAAATGCTTACAAATGGGGATTAAAACCTGAGTTGTCAGTGAGATAATTAGTTTATTCCAGCACACTGAAAGGCTGTGGTTGTGATGATGATGGGTGCCATCTGATGAGTAAGGAGTCATGTTACAACACAAGCACATGCTCCCTCTTCCCCTCCCCTCTCCTTCAGTATAGACCTTATTTAGCCAGCTATGATACTGCTTTTCAGAATGAAAAAAAAAAAAAAAAAAGAGTTGGTTTAACTCTGTTATTTTCTGGATCTTTTCAAATGGTGATTGACAGTCCCCATTTGGCTACAGTAGCATCCGAGACCACAGATGTCAAGGAGAAATATTTGCAAATTCTGTTCCCTCTCCTAAAGCAATTATTTTTAGTTTCTGACGAGCAGGCAACTATACCCAGATATTCAGAAACAGATTCCTAATGCAAAGGCTGACAGCAAATTGGCCATATTACAAAACAAATTGTACCCTCTGTCAGTAGGTTCCATACTCAGGATTTTCTTTCTGCCAGCACTGCTGGTCACACCGTGAGAAGACTGCAACTGGGTCATTGTTTCCCCATCATTTTTATATAGATCGGACAGCTGTGGAGGGAGAGCAGGAGGGGAAAATTAGGTAGCTCTTCTGCCGTAGCATAATGCAGAGCATAACATAATCTGCCGCTAGTCAGGAACGTATGCCGACAGAGGCTACAAGTAGGCTGAAGCTATCATCACACTAAATAACCTGTAACTAGGGACGCTTTTAAAGACAAACAGCTCAGTTTGCAAATTCTTATCCTGCAATCTGTGAGAATATAATACTGAAAATTAGACATATGATCGCTAGCAGCCATCTTACCATGTGCCTGATCCACAAATAACAGGAGAATGAAGACAACTGTGAAATAAAAATAAAAGTACAGCAGAACAGCAGAACAGCAACATTGCATTGTAGAATGTCAGCTGAGTTTGTCAAATAATCTTACTCTTTTTGTTCTTTATTACCTTCAATTCATCTAGGTTCGTAAATTTATTTTCTATATTATTACTTTCTATATTATTACTGTGCTTTGCGAGTCTTTTGCAATCAATCAGTCACACGAAGAGTTATTACTGGATTTCTTATGACAGGCCGTAAGATACATAGCCCATTCTAGAGAGAGTAGAAATATAAACCAAGTATAGGAAAAATATTGTGATCCATTAAAAAATGCTTCCAAAGAAAACATTTTTCGTAAGCACTTAGCCTGCAGATGACAGTAACTCCTATTTGGAACAAAACTAATAAAGATACATTATGAGAAGTTAAGCTTCAGCTCCATAGCTGAAGTCCTTTGTGCTAAATGAAGTCAAAGCAAGCTTACTGTGACTGAGAGAGCTGCCTATGCAAAGAACAGGTCTAGTGAAAACAGTTTTCCCCAAATGAAGAAGTTAACGAGCAACAGAGGAACTAAAATGCATTCACTTCAAAATAAATACTAACTCATAGACCAGGAATCCAAGTGTGAGTAGTGCTAGATATGGAACTTATTACCCAAGTAAATGTAACATAATACAAAAGTGTCCCATGGAAAAGCTGAGATGTTATTCATGAAAATGAAGCTTACAATTTTTTAAGAAGTGCAAAAGGACAGCATGCATTTTATTGTTTTTCATGCCTGTTTAGGACAGTCCAAGGAAGAAGTATGAATTGTTTCAAATTTAAACCTTGTGCCATGCTTAATTATGTTTTATCTGCTGATGTGACTACGGCATTGAAGGCATCATAATGGAAATGTAGTGATACTTGTAAAACTGAAATTTGTCCAGATCTCTGGCCATTAATACATTTCCTGTCACATGTATTGCTCCTGGTCTCACTAATTTCAGTCTTGGTGAACTTCCTCCTTTCATGACTGGTGAAGTGCCTGTGGCTGGATAACAGAGGTTAGTTATTTTCTAAATGTCAAGTTTTACAGAGCATAAATGATTACAGAATATAAGAAGCGTAGTGCATGCGTGTAATACTTTGATGTGTGCAGATTAAATATTTGATTAGATAAATCTTTTCCTGTTGCATCAAATGTTGCTTTGTTTTTTCTTTTTCTTTTTTTTTTTTTTAAATTGGATAGTTGCATTATTACATTTGTGATAATGAAAGCAAAGGCATTTCACTTGTGAACTTGGTCATACCTCCTCATAGCTCCTTTTACATGAGTTGCTGGCTGACCACATGACCCAGTATGTATCATGATGTACTTTTGATATGATAAGAGTGTATATGGAAACACTCTTAGTTCGAGGAGATACTATCAATGTCCTTTTGCTGTGAGTAGATGTCTTGAAATGAACCTGCTAAGAGGTTTTCCTTGAAAGCTTAATTCTCAGAAACTGGTGACAGATTTCAGGTTTTATTTCATTAAGGAGGTATTTGTGTAGTTAATACTGCCACATCCTCCCTTTGGTCACACGCTAACATGACACTGTGTTGTGTGGGTAGCTCTCAGAAAGGGTCTGGCAGCAGTTTTATGGTAACCCCCTGTGCCAGCAGATGTGCTAAACTCAGCTCATGATGTTATGAAAGTGTGCCAGCCAGCTGGGGTTACAGGGGGTCGGTACTGGGCCAGGAGGTCTCTAAGCAAAAACGGTATTGGTGGAATCCGACATTTATGATCTTTGCAATAAAAGCCGATACCTTTTAAATTCAGAAGCTGAGTAGATTCAGGTAAAGCTTGGATGTTTAATTGCTGAAATTTAAGCCTGGAAATTCTGTAGCCTGGCTAATTCCATGGCAATATATGTGCAACTGCAAATAAAGACAGCTCAGTTACAAATGGCTGTCAGGCATGGCTTGCTTGCAATATTGAGAGTTAGGTAGAGATGGGTGATTGGCATGAGCTGCATATTTTTAGTTAATAAATGAAATATCCATATAATTACTGTTTTCACCTTTTTAATTGTAGAAGTGGTTGAAATAAGAAACAACCAGTTTTTAAAATGATTTTTTCATTACATTAATTAATAAACGGCTTTTAAAATTGATTATTCATAAGAAAATGGATCTGCTTGGTTGACTTTTTCCTTTTCTGTCTTCAGATTTGTCTTCAGGGCAAACATCTCTTCAGCTACACACCTGGCCTAGAAGAAACCTCACATTTCAAACTCAACTTGTTATGACAGTGCCTGGTATGACAATCCTGCTGCAAAGCAGGAGGTTTGACAAAGCAAATTGCAGTTAAGAAAAGAGCTAACCCTTCCAAGTCATTCTGCTGTTTCAAAGCAATTTTCTCTCAGTTCTAGGGGAAAAAGGTGTAATTTGGGTGTGCAAGGTTGGGAAATCTCTGTGGTATAATTCTCTGCCCAAGTCTATAGGTCTATGTTTTATTGTCATCTGCAGTAAGTAATGCTAGCAGTGCTGTCTGGGGCTGGCTTGCATCTCTGTACTGCCACCCTTACAGAGGGCTAATGGGAAGAAGGATTACTGAGGGTGGCATTGTGAAAGTGGGAAAAAAGCATTCCACAGGTACCTGGGTGTAGGAAGAACACCTGGCAGAGGTTTATGCAGCCTTCTGTCACTGTGTTTTCCTGTCTTTACGGAATCTTGTTCTGCTGGCCAGAAGAAAGACATAAGTCTTTGTATGCTAATCTAATCTAATGTTTGTTAACACCAACATTGTCAGTCCTCTGATGCATCTTCACATTTATGCACACATACAGGATGAAACAGATTCTGCTCTTTTCCATTCTGTCACACTTTCCCCTTGGAATGTCCTCAAATACTTTATAAACAAGATTGACCTGTTTATTCCAGTTTTTATATTCATCACAGGATAAACTGTGGCTGCATTGTATGTGGGGTGCAAAAGGGACATGGGAATGTTAGCTATGGACTCTCCACTTTGAATTACATGACTCAGGCCATCTTCTGTTCTCTATTAGAAACACAACAGGAGCTCTACAGCAGGAGCTCTGTCCTGTCTTGCCCTGCTCATCACACTCCCTACAGTCTGGTTGATGGACCAGGCAGGCTGTGGCAATGGGAAGTTACTGTCTAGAAACATAACAGTTCAATAGTTTCTTTCTACAAGAACCTGCCCTAAAGCAGCACAAAGGACATAAAATGCAATGAAATGAGTTTGGGGTTGGGGTTGGGGGCGGGGAGAGATAGTGTTTCCCTTTTAGGCTGTGGCATGAAAACAAACTGCTGTTTTTTCAGAGGGAACTTTGTGGCATATGTATTATCTTAAATATACATTTTTTCAAGACTTAGATTAAATAATATTTGAAGATAGTAAAACTGGCTCAAACTGATGTTCATAATACCCTTGCACAGTATCAGGAAATGAACATAACTCATGGTACAGGGGTACCACAGTAATGAAGACTTTAAGCGCTTCTGTATGAAGGCAGTAGGGCTTATGGGTCTGAACAGTCAGGGGTTGGCTCAGTGATCAGTAATGCAGTGGCTTGTTTTCAGATGTGCCAATGCCATGTCGTTAATGAGGTCTGGGTTCTTGCTTGCCAGGTTGGTGAACTTAAATGTGTCTTGTCACTCTGTTTGCCCCTGGTAGCACTGATACTGCAAGCCCTCGTACCTCTTGGCAGAGAGAATTGTGTCCTGAGGGAATATTTTAAGGAAAGGCTGAGGCGGAGAATAGCTTTCTAGTACTATAGCTATTTCACGGGAATACTAAAAATAATGGAATCATAGACAGCAGGAGTGGAAGAGGTCTGTTAAGTCATCTAAAATGTAACGATCACCTCTCCCATGTGTTTTCTGTAATATTGGCTGGTCTTACATTAATGTGGTAGTTTCTAAACTAAAAGCAAACTAAAACCACCTTCCCCCCATTCACTCTCTTCCACCTCCTTGCCCCCAGCGTCACAGGGAATGGGGGGATGGGGGCTGTGGTGGGCCTCTGACGCTCCTTCACGGTCACTCTCTGCCCCTGCTCCCCGTGGGGTCCCTCCCACGGGATGCCGTCCTTCCCGAACTGAGCCTGCGGGGGCTGCCCACAGGCAGCAGCTCTTCAAGAACTGCTCCCACATGGCTTCGTACCACGGGGTCCATCCCCCAGGAGCAAACTGCTCCAGCACGGGTCCCCCACGGGCGGCAGCTCCCCCCAGACCCCCTGCTCCTGCGTGGGCTCCTCTCCACGGGCTGCAGCTCCGGCCCGGGGCCTGCTCCTGCGGGGGCTCTCCATGGGCCGCAGCCTCCTCCAGGCCACATCCACCTGCTCCACCGGGGGCTCCTCCACGGGCTGCAGCGTGGAGATCTGCTCCGTGTGGGACCCATGGGCTGCAGGGGGACAGCCTGCTCCACCAGGGGCCTCTCCACAGGCCGCAGGGGAACTGCTGCCGCGTGCCTGGAGCACCTCCTGCTGCACTGACCTTGGGGTCCTGCAGGGCTGGTTCTCTCACACTTCCTCACTCCTCTCTCCCAGCTGCTGTTGTGCAGCAGTTTTTTCCCCTTTCTTCAGTCTGCTCTCCCAGAGGCCCAACCAGCGTCGCTCCCAGTCTTGGCTCTGGGCAGCAGCAGGTCCCCTTTGGAGCTGGCTGGAGCTGGCTCTGATCTGACATGGGGCAGCTGCTGGGCTCTGCTCATAGAGGCCACCCCTGCAGCCCCCTGCTACCAAACCCTTGCCACATAAACCCAATACGGTTAAATGTCACAAGCTTACAACTTTTACTATAATTCAACCACAACCCTCATAGATAAGAAGCTTCTCCAGATGTATGTGCCATTTCCCCAAATTCAGTTAAACACTTATATACTCAGAGCTTAAATTCAATTACCATTAAAGGGAAATATATCTCTTAAGCTGCAATCATGTTCTTAGAAATCTCTTATCTATTTCTTTATTTATTTTAAGAAAATGTCCACCTTTAGGAAACAAGGCCACAAAGAGTATAGCTTAAGTATAGCAGTTACAACAATATAAATGTGAATCTAAGAAATCCCAAAGAAAAAAAAAATAGCGGGTCTGAATCAACACATGCTTCTTAACTGGAAATCAGCCCTCACTTTCTAGTGTTAATTATTTTGAGTCACCATTGTGCTTCATTTCCATAAAAAGGGGATAAGGAAGGTTACAAATCTGTGTTGTCTACTGTGAGTGAATTCTCATTTCAAAGCTCTCCAGCCTACGGTATTTAAATGATGCCATCACTGAATATTTTTCCCCAGTCAAGAACTCAGCCTAATGAGCCAAGAAGAGCACATGCACATATTTAGTCCCTAAGAAAGGATATTTATGCTCAAAGAGACCTATGGAGCTCAGAAAACTATACAATCACCACTTAAAAGTGTGCAGAGCTGACTCAAAACAGCAACTTTCTCTGGTGATGCACATAGTATGAACTGCTTTGAAAGCAGCTCCTGTAAACCACTCTTCTGTTCTCTTTTGCTTCCCATACATTTCCTTTGTGCTGTGAATATTACACTGTTGAACAAGAAGCAACAAGAAGCAACTCCATGATAGATATTTTAAGTCAGAAAGCAATTTCTAAGCAATTTTCATGACTTTTTTTCTTTTAACAGTGTTACTTACACGTGAAGGAATAGATTCTGTTTTTCAGTTATACCACCATAAACATCCCACAAATTTAACTTGATTTACCATGGATTTGCATACACAAACACATAGTTTGGTGGAATATTTACCAAATGTGGAGAGGGTTAAGTAAGACATCCCAAAGTTGAAAATGAGCTTGAGCTATTGAGGTAACTAGATACTCTATACATAAGAATATCCTAAATAGCATTCTTCTCATTTCTTACAGAGAAGGTAAAAGGGCATACTTAGTAAGAATCAGCAATTGAAAGAACTGGTTGCTGAAACATATACAAAGTTGTGAAAAGCCCTCATCCATGTATTCAGCTGTAGTTAGGGGCAACATTAGAATAGGAAAAAAGTCATTTTGTGGTTTAGTTTAGTACCACCTGAATGCCAAAGAAATTCCCAGAATGTCTGAATGCCATATGCAGTGCTCTTGTAGGCTCACTGTTATCGTCCTGAGAGACCGTTAAAGCATTTTGATATTTCCAGGATGCAGGAAAGTTGTGTTTTGTGAGAGAGAAGGTAGTGGCTTTCTTTCTCCTAACAGCGTTGCTTACGCTTGCTGTCAGCTGGGTCCCTAGCATGCAGGGGACACTTGGCCACATGAAGAGATATTTCCTCTTTATGTCACCTTGCACTGGAGATGGCATACAAACCAGTTGTTTTAAGGGAATAAAACAGTTGATTTATAATCGGACAAGGTAATGGCCCTTTCTTTTTCTCACAGAAAACAAAGACCAAAGAGGTTCCAACATCTTAGACAAGATTTTCTCAGTCTGAAAGCTTTGAGAGGGTGCCAGTTCTGAACACTTGTTTTGGGGCTTTTTATCTACGAGATCTATTCTTCTTCTTGTGAAAGAAGTGAAAAGCAAATAATAATAAAAGATTTTCATCTGAAAAAGACATGAGCACAAGTTAAACAAATGAGTATTATTCTTTTGATTAGCTCTCATTTGCTACTGAACTGTGAATTTGCTGCTTCGTTAAACATGAGGTGAACAAAGGGAAGCCTAATTAAAGGTTGTTACCTCTCCATATCATTGGTGCCTAAAATCTATCATATCTCTACTCCCTGTTAGATAATGCATTATAAAGAACTGATCACTGTTTTTGTCTCAAGGCCCAAATATGGTATGCTGGGTCATATGCTAAAAACGTTTGTCATAGATATGGTAATTACACTTCAGCAGTAAGCTACCTTATTGTCATTTTAGTTATCTCACAGGACTGAAAGCATAGCCCAGTCCTGCTGAAATTAATGAAAGTTTTCTATGAATGAAAGAAGGAGCAGATCTGTAAGGAAGAATCGTCCTGACATACAACACAACGTATAGGTTGAAAATCAGGTTATTCACACATGCCTGGGGTGAACACGCGAGCTTGTTAAATCCCAGCGGAGAAAAGCAGCCTTGATACAACTGAAGAATGCTTCGTCTGCTGTGCACAGGACAAGGCATCCAACCGACAACATATTTCTTCCAAGTCATCAGGGCTAAACAGCCTGTGAACTAGGAGGGCAGCTCCGTGCGAAGAGACCTTTCATACAAACATCGTACCCTAACACATTGGATTAGCTAGCCAGCTCTAAGCCCAGCTTTGAAAGCCAATTTCGTCTCTAGCTACAATGCATATTGAAAATTATACCCATACATGTAAAAACACACAGAATCACATGTAGATTTTCATGTATAGCAAGTATGTATTTTAATGTATATATCCACAGCTAGACATTGGTTGTGTTTCAGTTTCCAGGCTTTGTCACATGGTCACATGCAGAGAAGCTATGATCTTTGCTATGTTTTACTTTCTGTGTTCAAATTCCCTGGTAGTCTTGACTGAGGAGAAATAAAACTTCTTCCACCTTTAATATTTGGAATATATTCAGCAGTCTACTTCTTTTCCAAGAACTGTTGTCCCACTCTATTGGGGTTGTCAAACAAAAGCCAGGGGTGAGTGACTTGTAAATAAGTACATTTGCAGCAGGCAGAAAACAGTCAGTAGCTTGTCCTTGCAGGTCCTTCAAGGAGACAAGCTCTTAAGTTACCCAGTTACTTAAACAGTGGCCTGCTGCTTTCAGGCCAAAAATAAAATAAATAAATAAAATAAATAAATAAAATAAATAAATAAATAAATAAATGTGGCAGTTCAGGATGTTATTGAGAAAAAAAAAATTTGCTAGGATACAAAAGAAACAGTGAGTATATGACTTGGTTCTGCTATGTTTTCTGGACCCATTTTCACCAATAATTAGAGGTGTACCTGCAGCTCAGATATCATGGGTATGTTCTATATCCTTTTATTCCAGAACAGCATGAAGTCGGCACAGTTTTCTAGTGAATCTGGCCAACAGAACTGTTTATATGTTTATGTAGTTACTTACACTTGAGCAAAATAGGAGTGGAGAGCAGCAGAAGCCAGAGCCGGTACATTTCAGCCAATTACCCAAAGCTGCCAGCATCCCAGGAGCAGGTCTGTGCAGCCTGAGTTGCAACATTAGCTACTTCAAAAGCATCAGGTCTTTTGTAAGCCACACTGGACTTAGTAGACAGTTGCACTTGAGCACAGCAAATCCAAGAAGTCAGATGCATCCAACGTGCACTGAACTCGAATCAGGTCCAGTACAGAGTCCTGTGCTTGTATGCTATGGCTTTATGTCCACAATTTCCAAGGAGATATAAATTACTGCTAGACATAAGGATCTTCTGCTATAACTCATAGAGTTTTCTGCTCTGATGATGTTCCTTTAAAGATTGTTGTAGCTATCAATTAGGGATTTCAGGTATGTCTATATTTTATATCATGAATAGCATTAATTGTGTTTACTCCAAGAGGATTAGAAAAATATATATATCTGCTTTCACACTTACAATCAATTAAGCACTGTGCCTCAGTGATGTTTATTAGCTTGGGCTAAACATCATATAATATGGTTAGATAGTTTCTTCTCAGAAAATGGACAAATGCAAGCTTATACTTGGCCAAAGAAGGTGGTATAAACTTACACGGTTTCTCTCAAAGAGCTTCAGATATGGTCTGGTCTATATGCAAAAGGTTTTGAGAGTAGGATACAAATAAACCTCAAAGTGATCAGTCTTAATCCAATATCAGAGTGGCTTTTTTGGTCTGTTTATGCCTCTTAAGAAGAGGTTTAAGTTAAATTGAAAAGCCATGCTTAAAGTAGAGCAAAGCTGTTTACACTGGGGATTATACTAGCATAGCTTCACCTAGACAGCTATATCAGCATGGCGGATAAAATGTAGACAAAGTCTGCAGATGTAATGTGATAAAAATGTAATAGGTTATAGGAAGGAGAGGAAGAAGGACAAGAATAACAACAATTTGCTGTTTGTATTTTGCAAGCTTTGAACATTTTTTTTTTAAGAAATAAAAACATTTTTCTCTTTCCTGTTTCTATGTGAAAGACTCAAACAGACAATAGGAGAAAATAATCCTGTGAGGATTTAGGAAACTACATTGCTGACGATATAGAAAAAGCTGCCAAATTCAGGAAATAAACAGGCTGAAATAAACAGAAAAACAATATTTTATTTTCTCAAATCTCTTCCTTTTAAAGTAATTTTTTTCTCATAACAACCACATGCAAAACTAGTTCAGACAGAAATGTTACTGGTAAATCCAGGTTGCTTCAATGAAAATACATTATGCACAGCCTTTTACATCTGTGGCACACTTCCCTGGAAAGCATTTGCCCCTTCTCTCGCCAAGTGAACTCAAGCAAGCTGCATGTTGTTACGCATGCTATCTTAGCCGGCACAAGAGTGTAGCATTTACGAGTCTCCAGATAGGGGCTTAAAAGTTTGAGACGACAGTTTTCGTTTTCAGCAAAGATGGTGCCAGCTGGCCAGCTCTCGGGATTTCCCCTGTCAAGTGATCCACGAAGCAGCAGTGTTGGCACCAGCTGCACAGGAAACCACATATACCTGTGCCCTTGGAGGGAGGTCAAGTGCCTCACTGACAGCCTGCGGCAGGCATAAAAGAAAGAGTGGGAATGCAAAAAGAAAAAGCAAGTGATCGCTCCCAGAGAGAAACTGGGAGGGGAAAAGGTGAGTGCTGGGTTCAACAGCGTGTCCATCACCTTTATATATATGAGCTGGCCCTGTGAAAATGGAAACAGCTCAGCACTGCTAGAACTGGCAATCCTTGTGTTTTATTTCAGTCTCTGAGTACAATTAATTGGTCTGAAAAGCATAGTGTTATTGTTTATTGACTATGTTGTACTGTCTACTGCTGAAATGAATTGCTTTCTAAAATTATTCAAATATATTCAAACCAGATATAATGGAGGGACATGGCTTACAGACTCCTGCAATGATGATTTCCCCCTGGTGACATTCATTGCAATATCAGAGAGTTGGTACTTCACAGCTGAGCCCATTTTCACAACCCTCCTGCCCTGGGCAGAGCTCACTCATGCCTGCACTGCTTTTGGGTTCGGTGCAAAAGAAAGGCTGCAAGCATCAAGTCTCTAGGACTGGATCAGCTGGCATGCTGAATGAGCTCACTTGCCACTGAACAGAGCTCCTGCTCTTGGCCATGGCCTCTCTGCTGCCCATGTCTATGGTAAAGCAGCCCAGCCTCCAGCCACTGAGTGTCACTGCGGGTGAGAAGCCTTACCAAGCTCAGACTTTGGCATTTTCACAGGTTAGATCAAGAATTCTAAGATTTGAAAATTATGTTTGAGAAATAGCACAGAAACACCATTTCTCAGCAAGGACTGCTCCTGGCAATGTGTCTGACGGATGTTCTGAAGCAGAATAAGCAGCATTCAGCCTGTCCCGACCATCTGCCCAAGTCCTGTTTTCTTTTCCTCATTCAGTTCCATTGGAAAATATCAACAAAAAGTACATTTTTTCTTAACCAAGAAAGATTGTGTGTTGGTTTGTACTGAAACTCATGAGTCCTTTGTATTCTGGGAGAATACAGATGCAGCATAATGAATGGTAACCATTTGAACTCTCCGAGATAAACTGCTCCAAAACTTGATAAGGGCTCTTGAACTATGTGCATGCTATGCACAGGACTAATCTGGCAATTGGATAAATCTTGTTTCTGCTCAATTACAAAATAAAGGCAACACAGGAGATGTATTCAAGATATAAAGCAGTGATTTGGGAGCAGATGGAAATCTGAGCAAGTATTGAGTTACGGACTTTCTTTTTTTTCCCCTGTGAGTTTTGTGTGATCATAGAAAATCTTCCTAAGGAAAAATCTAAGTTAAGGTATTGTTAGCTAAGCAAAACACAGAGAGACAAAGCACAGGTTGTTATTTATTTGTAGCTGTTTATGGTAGCACCTTGGGGAACAGCCAACCGTGAAGACACTATTGCACTGTCCAGTGAACAAATACATAGACAGACTCCTTGCTGTAAACAGCTAATGCTGGAAAGGGTGAATTGCTCAAAGTGTAGAAAGATGTAAATGTTGTTATCATCCCCTTTTTTATGAGAATGCTGAAGACAGTTATGATTCAAATCCATTTTTTTTCTCAGTCTTTTAAATAAGTTTATCTTTCATTGCTATGGAGATAAATCGTACAGCTTTTAGCTTAAATCAAAGCCAAATATGTATGGGGAAAATCATTGCAGCCTTGATAGCATTGCTTTCTTAAATATTCTGTTCTGTTTCAGTTATTCACTTCCTCTCTGAAATTCCTTTTGACTATTTCTATTTGAAATGTATACTACATGATTGAAATTTATTTCACCTGAAAATATGGCTTTGTGTCCATTTGTGACAACTGGGAGTGTCTGTTGCTCCTTAGAGTGAATATTTCTGTATCTCACAAATGTCTACTTCATCTGGCAGGAATCACTGGAGGAGATCACCACCCTCCATGAGTACACTGAAAGCCTGTGTTCCTGTGTTAGTAGCCTAGACTATCATGGTTTTTGTTTGTTTGTTTGTTTGTTTGTTTAATAGACCTAAAATGAATTCCCATAAAGGTCTTACTAACTTTTCTGGTACACCCATCAACTCCTAAATCTCATGAAAGAAATGTTTAGTTAAACCTACTGAAGGAAGGGAAGATGATGTCTAATGGAAACAATATGACAGATGGAGGCCATGGTATCTGGTGGAGACATTACCACTGAGATTTAGCTGTTAACGAAATTTTCTGATTCTGTAGTGGCAGGTGACAGGATAAAATGTGGTGGCACCTTCTAACAATGGGCAGATAGTATAGCATCTGACCATGTTTAATTGTCTACCATGTCAATTAAAATATGAGATAAATGTTATAAATATCTAAAGTGTGGGAGGCAAATGGACAGGGCCAGGCTCTTGTCAGTGGTGTGCAGCAATAGGACAAGGGGCAATGGTCAAAAACTGGAACACAGGAAGTTCCACACAAACATGCGTAAGAACTGCTTTACAGTGAGGGTCACAGAGCACTGGAACAGGCTGCCCAGGGAGATTGTGGAATTTCCTTCTCTGGAGACATTCAAGACCTGGCTGGACACTTTCCTGTTCAGCCTACTGTAGGGAACCTGCTCTTTGCAGGAGGTTGGACTTGATCATCTCCAGAGCTCCCTTCCAACCCATATGATTATGATTCTGTGTTTCTGAAAAGAAACTGTACCAGGTTTATTCCCTCACAATGAGGCCAAACTGGATCATTCTGACTAGGTCAATGCCTACAGTTCCCCTTATCCTCCAAAACAGAACAAGCACCTGGAAACTTAGTACTGGGGATGGCTCCTCATCCATGCTGCCCCCTGAGCTGTGTTCAGCAGTTATTTGGTAAAGCGATGTTTGGTGCAGGCCAAACCTGCACCAGAAACTGCTCTAGCAATTTTATGGTAGGGGTGATTGAGGGCCAATGCCCAGACTGTTTCCTGGCCATGTTTAATTTGTTAGAGTAGAGATAGCCTTAAGGTGCAATTCATCTCCTTCCAATATAGACATCAAATGTAGCTGAACGTTTTTTAGACTGCGATCTGTGGACCATTTGGTGATCTGTAAGACATCACAAGGTGATTTCACAATTGTTTTGAAGCAACTTCAAAAGCTTTTAAATATAAATGCACATACATATATTTCCAGGCATGCAAGTAAGAAAACAAAATGGGGAAAAATAAAAGTCACTGTAGACTCTTCCCAGGGTAGCGGTATTTTATTCACATATAAATGAAAACCATCATGGCAGTACTGTACTAGATGATCCTTGGCATAATTTCAAACAGGTTATCTGGAAGTAGGGTTAAAAAGAGTTGAGGAACAGTGGGCTAGATGACCCCTTAGAGTCCAGCCAGATTTATGACTGTGTTCTGCTTTAAAGGCTGTGCAAATGCATTACCTTGGGTGGGAGATGGTTTTACAATTTTGTAAAATCCATGTATTTCTCACCTGTACTTACACATAGGCAGAAGCAGGAGGTAGATGGAAATAAATATAATTATGGGGTTGAACTAGAAATTAACAATGCACCAGTACCATGATACTTCTGCTTATTCTAGGTATATATTGTACTATAACAGTACATTTTATTACTTTTTTCAGCTATGGTACCAAGATGCTAGTCGTGTCATTCTGTGAACCCATTCTGTGCTATTGCCTTGAGTTTCTCATGCACAGCTCTGTCCCCTCCCAGACTAGGGCAGTCTTACTTCCATAGGGTCTCTATGGAGCAGAGTCCAGGATCGGGGAGATAACTAGTGGAGCTTTTTAGCCCAAAGGTAAGAATGAAGAATGAAAACAGTCCTTGTACTGTAGGATAATAGGTGAAGAGCAGAAAGTCGTGGAATTGCAGCTGGTGAACAGACATTTTGCAGGAGCAGGGAATCAAAGCTGGAAACTCAGAGCCTTTTTGCACAGCAATTTCTATCATAGAATTAAGTCCACCATATAAAGGTCCTAGTCCCCAGCAAGATCCAGGTAGCTGAGGAATTGAAATTTTTCAGGGTAAAGAGACACCCTTGGTCCTCCAAGATACTGCTGCCTCCCCAGATACAGAAACATCTTTGTTCTATTGTACCTTGGTACTTTTTAAGACCAGTACTGGGAAAGGTTTAAATGAGATCATTTCAGGTTAAATTTAGGTTCAGCAGACTTGCTTTACCTGAGATGTCCCTGATAGACCCATGTACCACACTTGTCCAGTTTGCACTGCTGTGTTTGTGAGAGATTCACTTAGACATTAATCTTTATGTGAATTTATCCTTTTTGTGGTCTGTTCCAATGTCATCTGAAAAGTTCTATTAACTAATTTGGACATCAACGAGTTTATCTATGCCATATAATAGGGTTTTGTAGAAAATGTATTTTTTTCGGTGTGTTAGGAATGTCATGTTTTAATCAACGTCTCTTTGAATGTTAAATCTAATGAAGGCTGTAAGTAAGTAAGAGACTATCAATGTGCACAGAGGGTTGCTATGGAAACAACGGCGCTCTGCTGGGTGCGCCACACTGGCAGCTCAGCCCGGTACGGCCTAGTGCACACGACGTAGGCCTCTAAGAGCATTTCAGCAGTTAGACCAAGAGTTTTTTGAAGCTCAGAGAACAGAGCTGTGTGCGGGTTTGGGGGAGGCTTGTAGGGTGGCCACACTGTGTTGTGAAAGTAGGGGGGCAGCTGGTGGAGTCACTCATGGAGCTGGTGCAAGGTGAACCCTCACTGTCGAGGGATGGGTGTAATAGCCCTCGTGGCCACAGGCTGGACAGTCCTGACTGCACTTCAAGGAGAGGAGGCTTCAGAAAAATTATCTGCACTGGTCCAGACTCATAGCCCCTGAAGCTGCTGGGGGAGAAGGGTTTAGGACCCATGGGATAGAGAGGAGCCTTTTCATGCAGAGGATCCTGGTGAAGACAGGAAAGCCATCCTGGCAACTTGGAGGGTAATGCTGGCCACTGCGGTGAGCACTGCTGGTGTCTCAGATGCTCTCTCTGTGATCACTGTGCATTTCAGTTCTCATGCACTGATATACATTGCAGTGTTAGCTCCTCAGGAGCCTACCTTGTCCTGGTTCCTGGCATCCATGGGGAGTCCACAGAAAGTCAACCCACTGACTGAGAGAACTGTGGAAGAAAGCCAAACTCTTACAAAGAAAATGCAAAGTGTTTTTTTTTTTTTTTCCTTCTTACTCTGAATAAGCAAATTATAGGACATTGTTTTAGGTTATTTAAATTAAAGATATTTTCAAAGTGCCATTTATTTCTTTATTGTCCATCCTGTTTCATTTCCTTGTTACAGTTTCATATGGTTCAGATAATATAACTTCATTGAAAGCTCTTTGGGACAGGGATCATTATTATATTTATAGTGCTACATGATCTCAGTTCCTACATAAATCTTGTAGTCACTGTTGCACTATATATGCAGTAGTAATAGCCAGGACTGTCTACTAAGTGTTGCTTATTACATGTGTCCATTCACCCCTTGATGCTCCTGGGTTTGCACGAAGTTCTTTTATTCAACCTTCAGCAGTACAAGGCAGTGCAATCCCAATTTAGAAAGAAAAAAAAAGTTTTGATTGTAACTTCCACAAACACTGGACACATTACTTTCATTAGGACATGAGGAGTATTTAATACATTTCAAGTCACAGGGAAATGAGCCTTCCACTTTCAAGCGTGTAAAGCAGCAGAGTGAAAGTGGGCATATTTCAAACAGACGTGAACACTCTCTCAGGCTCGCTCTCTCTGCGTTGGCTCTCAGCCACAATTTTAAAGCAATTTGCCCTAATCTGCCATATGGTTTTCTTTCTTTGCATTTTATAAAACTGCAGGGCTAAGTGAATGTGCCTCTTCGATAGCACTGACACAAGCCTGATTTAATTTAGACTTCCGTATTAACATACCAGCTAAATCAGTGCTGCAGCCTAAGAGGGAAACCTCAGTGCTGTGCACAACAGAGCTGCAATTAGTTTCCGAGTGGCACTAGCCTACAGCCCTTGAACTGGTTCTTCCTTGTTATTATTTCTAGAGGTCGGCCCAGAAGAACATATAGTCCACTTCAGCAGCATATGACCCCCGCTCCCCTCCCCGAATCAAATCAGGCCTCCACTGAGACATTCTTCAGGCCTGAAATCACTTCCAAACAGCAGACGGTCTTAGTAAATCTGATTCATCATGTGAAAGATCTATATGCCTGCTGTATGAAAAGCATCTCTGACTGAGACTTCCAACAAGCCCTGGCAGTGAATCCTTTTATTCAAGGAGTCCGTGCAGTACACTTTTATATCACAGATGGCTCCAGGACTCAGAGACAATTTCCTTAAATAGGCTCCCGCACAAGGCTTGTCTACACATTTTACTTTGGAATTTTAAGCCTGTAACAAGAATGTGACATGGTTCACTAAACATACACTCTGTGTGCTTTTTAGGCACAAAAGTTGCTCCCTAAGCTGCAGTGGGGACTGCTCCCATGCCTCATGCCCATGTGCATTCATTTGCACATTGGTTTATTCGCTTTTCTGGATCAGTTGCTATGTGCATCGCACAGTACCTAGCTAGCTCTGTCATGCCATGTGTAGCCTTTCTCATGGACAAAACTTAGCTGATCTGCTCCAGTACACTGTAATATAAACAGCAACCCCAGCAGGAGGCATTAAATGATGCAGCCCTCCCCCTTCCACAAGTATCATCAGAGGATGCTGAATGACAGTGCTGCCA
Source organism: Anser brachyrhynchus (assembly GCF_964034855.1). Lineage (NCBI taxonomy): Eukaryota > Metazoa > Chordata > Aves > Anseriformes > Anatidae > Anser > Anser brachyrhynchus. The sequence continues at coordinate 113,441,482 of NC_137696.1, read as the reverse complement.
AACAAAGCTGGGATATAGGCAAAAAAGGGAATTCTTCCCTTTAGACCTAGAATTTTTGAAGGCAGGGATTATTTCCGAACCTGATAGGAAACAAACAAACAAACAAACAAACAAAGCAGCTGTTTAAGAATTAGGTAAAATTCTAGATACCTGGACAAAAAAAATGCACTTACACTGTTTAGTTCACTTCAAAGTGGAGACATCCATGCTATTTTGTTTTGTTCAACAGGCTTTCAAACTGGGAGTCTTTATAAAAACCTTTCAGTTGCATTTTTGCTCAGCCCTCCACACTCAGTCTTCCCCATAATGAACATCTTTGTCAGCTGTTGTATTTTTATACAATCCAGAAATGAAATGTTTACCAGATCTCAGAACATTTGTGGCAGATTTACCAATTTTTTTTCATTTGCATTTTGTTTCTGTATTTACCTTTTATTAAAAGCAGAAGTTAATATTGTGCTTCCCAGGCTCTGATCATTGTCTTTGATATATATATTAAAAAAAAACGTGCAGGGAAAAGTTGTTGTTAAAATTATTTATATGCAGGACACATGTAAACCTTATCCTCTCATCTTAAAGGGTGCTCTTCCACACATCCTTGAAGGAGCTATCAGATGCTGTGGCTGCTCCACATGCAAATGGCACAACACAGCTCATTGCACCATGGGGATTTAAGCGCTATTTGAGTTCACCACTGAGCAGAATGGTTTGTTCAGCCCAGCTTGGATTGCTCCTTAAAAAAGCCCCATGGAATTCTAAACTCTACCGAGGCAAAAAAAAAAAAAAATATATATATATATATATTTTGAAATTGGAACAATATCTGTGATTTCTACTTGTTTGCAATTTGGAAATTCCAGTAAAGAAAATTGAAAAAAAATATATATTTCCAAGTAGTTTATTTATGTAACTATTTGCCATTGAAAAAATGTCAATATGTTTTGCTCCAAAGGGCAAGAAGTCTTTTCATACAGACAAAGCAATGCTAGAAATTACTACATAAATATTAAAAATGTGTAATACAAAAATTTAAATAAAATTAAGTGAGAAAATGAATGAAGGAGATGAAACAGCTCAGTCTGACACTTTTTGATTGACAGCTAAACTATTTTCAGAGAGCTTTGCAGACTGACATGTACCTGCCTGGTTATATCGTTCTCAAAATCCTCAGCTTTGGGGACTAAAATGTCCTCAGGATGAGGAGGGCATTGAAACCAGGTCTGCACTTCTTGGCAGAGTGCTCCATGCGCTTGGGCTTTGATGCTAAGAAGAACAGTGGTTACTGGCTGCCACAATGACTCAGACTTGCTTACTGAGTCTTTACTGTAAGAATGGAAAAGGGGAAGCCCCACACAAATCCCAGATAGTGGGACCACCCCATCCCTTCCAGTGGGACCAGCACTGAGTTACTCTGTGCTAGTAAGAAACAAGGCTATGGGCATGTTCCTGCCCTGGGGCTCCAGGTTTCCTCTGGGCCTATGAGCAGAGGTTTGGCACACAGGAACATGTTGCTTGCAGAGAAAAGTACACTGCATGACAGTCTTGGAAGCACCTCAAGTGTTGCTGACCTAAGTCAGTAGGACTATAGTTCTCAAAAAAATGCTACACGAACTGACCAGGCTGAATCATGGCCACGCAGTTCTGTGCAGACACAGCTACAGATCTTTTCCGAAGACACTTCACTGCTCATCCAACTCAGTGGTTGACAGCAGTGCACAGCTGCATTCAAACTGAAGACATACACCCAGACCCCTGACTGACTGGACAGGGAGCACAACACTCCAAATTATTCTGAGGTAAGTAGACACAAAACCATTTACTAAACCATTTTAGTGAGGTTAGAGAGAGTTAGAGAGCTATCTGTTTGTAAGATAGAACAGGGCTACCTTGAAGGTTTAGAATGCTTTTCACTGGCCCAGAAGAGCATCTTAAGGCCCTGGTTAAATAAGATTCATGCTTATCTTTAAGCCCTCAGTAGCTCCGCTGAGGTGAGTGGGTCTATCTGCCTCTTTAATTCCAGGCGTGTACTTCAACTTCTGTAAGTCAAGGCCTGAAGGACATGAAAGAGTTAACAATGTCTATTAAAGTGATGACAAAGGATAGTTTTGGCTATCCTCATATAGTGCTTAGATATTCCATCAGACAATTCTTTGATGTCTCAAACTAACAACACTTGGAAATAGCTGAGGTCATTTTCATCCTGGAACAAAGATGCATTCTCAAGTCATTTCAAGTAGATGAGGTAGAAGTAGAATCAGTACCAAAATACAACTGATTTCAAACTCCTTGGAGAATATAGCAATGGGAGATGGAGATTAGAAATCATAAGATGGAAAATTAATAATAATATTTATTAAAATGTAAGTACCTAATGCTGCATCTTACTTCTAAATAAAGCATGACCAAAAAACAAGTTCCAGAAGTGGAGAAGTCATCTTTCCTGCTGTTCCACCGCCAACTCAGCACACATGCTGGCATAGCTTGGCCCATGCCAAAAGTTCTCTTCAAGACAGCCCTTCAAGTCACTTTAGGAACTCCAGATTTTTCTCTTTCCACCTTACACTGTCATGCGGGACTATTCAGGCAGACTTTGCATCCTTAAACACCCCTACATGCCACCATGCTTCATCTAGTTTGTGTAAAACAAATATTGGTTTCATGGTACAAAACCAGCATATGTCCACATTATTTCAGGTACTCTCAATTGAAAAACAGGCACTCTAGATACAGGATCAGTTCTCGGGGCTCTGAGAAGACTTAGGGCCAAGGTCTGCACATTGTGAACACAACTGGAGCATGCTGGAGCATGGCCTTTGATGCTCTTTGTCCATTTTATCAGTGAAGTCATAATCTAACATGTCAAGCTCAGAGAAGAGCTTGGTTCAGTAAGATGCTGTACAAACAGAAACAAAAGATCATGAAATGCCTACATAGAACAACAGAAAGTAGATGGATGCGGACAGGAGAAGTAATGGGCTGCGGGTCTTCAGTCGTGATATTTTGGTTAGTCCCAAAGTGTAGAGCATTTTTTTTTTTTCCAGGTGTTTTCAGGAAAAGAAAGAATCATATTATTGTTCTGCAGGAAAATAATTAAAATTCTGGAGTTTACCATAGTAAAACTTTAATACCGATATATGAAAAGAAACAAATAATCACAGGGAGCAGAAGAAGATGCCAGGCTCCTGCCAAATGGATACAAAATTTATTAACTTAGAATTTAACCAATATATTAATTAGTGAGACATGGATCTTTCAAATCCTGTACTGAAGAAGTTGTTTTCCTTTACACTGTAAACAGGGAAACAGTCAGAACTTTGATGATTCTGCCTAGGTATTAACAAGCAAGGTACAAAGAAAAATGCTGCTCTATCCAATGGTGATGTCTGACTTTTTCAGAAGCAACAGAATTTTTTTTTAATTTAAATGAGGAAATGGAAAGTCCCAAGCAAATACAGGGCATGAACCAAAGCAGCCCAAACAGATTATTGTTAGTCAGTTGGGAGAAAAATTATGTCATGTTAACCTGCTGTATAGTATGAATCTCAGGTCCAGCCCTATATGGACGTTTTTCATACTGATTCTGTGGTAGGCATGCACTGCTGACTAATCAGCAAAATCATTTCTTGTATACGGGTTAAGTCATAACTGTTCTTATATGGTGTAGGGAATGTGTTTAAACTAGGTAATTAACAATTAACAGCCTTGGAATAATCTCACGTTTAACAGAATTATTGAACTTGTTTTTATCAATTAATATTCCAAAAAGACAAGCAAAAGCCAAAGATTAAAACCTCAAAGCTGTCCTGGGCTGACTAAACAGGATGTGGTCCTTCTCTCACTGAGGGATCTTGACCTCACATTTCCCCCTCCAATATGGAGCTCTCTGCCACCTGGTTGTACTTAGTTTTGACCTGGTTTTTCCTCAGTCCCACCTGTTGAAGCAGATTCCTTTTCCATTAAGTATTTAAATATGCTCTGAGTCAACAAGAATGCTTTGTGTATGAGGCTGGGTCCGGGGACTAGCCTGGAACGCTGCCCCAGAGAACACACTGCAAGATGTTACGTATTACAGCCGTCTGTCGAGATGTGCATTCAGCATCCCTCAAAAAGAGGAAATCCAGAGAATTAAAGTTGGGAGAGCTTCAAAACCAACAGATGAAAGGTAGCTGATTCCTTATCCAGCAGTTTTGTTAATGTAACATCTCAAAGTTGTTGTTTTTCCAGCCAAAACTATTTCATGAATTTGACCTAAATTTGTTAATAGTTTTGGGACAACCAGAATTGCATTTTTCCTCAAATAAACTATTCATCAGAAAGAAAATTACTGCTCTTGTCGCAGAACACCAGCTGCCTACCCATTCACAAAAAAAAAAAAAAGAAAAAAAGCTTTAAAATCAAAGAAGCAAAATTAAAAGTCTTAGAGTATCTCTTAACAGTCACAGAAGGCATGTAAAAAGAATAAAGTAAAGAAAAAAGTAGAAAAGCAAAAGAAATACAAGACAGTGTGGGATAATTGCAAAACTCAAGAGGTTATTCAACTGAAGAGTTATCTTTCAAAAAATGGAAATCCAGCCCAAATGAAGCCACAAAACAAAAATGTGTAAACTACATCTTGTAAAATGGATGTTGGGAATTAAAACCGGGTTGTGAAATACCCAGTATGTGAGTCTTATTATCTGAAACACATCCTGCACAGTGGAGTTGCAGAGGGCTAGAAGGGAATGTGAACAGCAAGCAGAAGACAGAAGAACAAAAGACAAATTATGCAAATGTATCAGATTTGGGAAGCTGACATTGTTGCCTCCCCAACAACTTGAATAACAGTGTTTAAATACAACTTTCTTTCTGTAGAAACCACCGCTTTTTAAGCAGTGCTTCCAAATGCTTTCCCATCTGTTTCAACAAATGTGATAATGAGGAGGTTATGTTCCAAGCTTTAAAAAAATCAAGATATTTGTCCAAACTAGGAAACACAAAGCAGGTAAAAGGTTGTGTCAGTAACTGTACTCCAGGTGAGTGTAATCCCAAATACCCTTTCATTTCTTAACTCTGCTTTGCATCGTCAGAGAAAAGCAGTACCAATTTTGGTTTGGCTAGAAGGGAGAACAGAGTAAAACAGATCCCTTACAACTCTACCCTGCATGGGTGCCTTAAGCAGCTATAAAAAAAATGAGCTATGCCTGGCAAAGAATTCAGCAACTAGATTTCATTTTCCTTACTGTGAACTTTTAAAACGAGATGTGTCTGAAAAGCTACACATTTTATTTAGCTGTGCATTTAAAAGCAATGGAGGTTTTTAATTTTGTGCAAGAGCAAGGGAGCCTTTCTCTGCAGTGATATTCCTCCAGAGCAGCATTAGGACCATGCAAGTTTTTCTGTACAAGTCTGATAAAAGCAATGCCTAGCAGCGAGCTGCCACTTTCCACATACTCTCACTAGAAACATGACATTTGTTTAGCTGCTGAAGTGGGAGCTGAACTCTAAAACTCTGACCTACGTATCTTGACTCTGTTCCAGTATAATTTTGAACTAATTCCAGTAGAAGTGACTAGATTTGTCAAAGTGTGAAACTGGGATGTGTAGGCAGAATCCAACCAGGGCTGATTCCACTATTTCTGTTCTTATTCTCAGGGCAGCAGAGATCAAAAAAAAAAAAAAGGTCAGGAGAATGGACAGAACAGGATTTTTGAGTGTTTTCCAAAGTAGGCTAAGGAAATGTTATGAACAATATTGGGATCAAAATAGCAAGGTATATAGAAGTGTTCACATAAATACAGCACTGTGGCTTTATGGCTAAGTTGCACCATTACAGACCTTTGATACAACATCCAACACCAGAGGCACAATGTCGTCTTTTTGTAGTGCGGTGGTTTTTTTGAGAAAAGGGTGAGGATTGTAATTCACTGATCTCTATTTCCTAGATAAACTGAAAAAAAGTCAATAGAAGAGAAAGAAGCTTTTATGGGTAGAAATATTATAACATACCAGTATATTAGGGTCCCACAGAACATCTTGCTAGAAGTTTTTTTTTTGGTGGCATTTAACTTTGCCCATAAATCCTATTTTTCCAGATGTCTAACATTTCCCCTGGAGCAGCAAATCTAACCAGATTTCTTTCTGAACATCCCTCAAGTTCCAAAGAAATGGTGACTACAGGCAGATCGGCTATAGGTGTGTATCTGGAATGCATCACATATACCACGTATGCACTGAGCAGATGGGTTTCACTGCATGGTAAATCTGAAGTCCTCCTAAAGCATCCGATTTACTACCCATATGCAGAGCAGCTCTGCAGTGCACAGGTGATGGGGCCAGTGCTTCCTGGGTAGATCAGTGCTGGTGAGTGCTCTCCAGCTGCAGCACATACTGCTGCCTGGGACACCCCTGCCAAAAATCCAGCAGTCTCCCTTCTCCTTTCATTCAGGTGTAGGAAAGCAAACAATTAGAAAGATCTGTGTTTCCCTGGAGGCAGATACAGAGGGCAGTCAAAGCAGAGCTGGAGGTGGTAGTACCACTTGCAATGATCCCAGCACCACCCTAGCTCTGCAGATAGGAACAGATCAGGTGCTCATCCATCTCATCTGCTTTCCTTTTCTCATGTCCTTGAACCTTGCCTGTCCTCTGATGTTCTGTGCAATGAGAAACTGTTGCAGAGTGTCCCTGTGGGCACATGGCTGTGGCTTTTCTGCAGGGGTTCCTCCTCCCAGCACAGTCAAACAATGAACAATTCCTGCTTCTGTTATGGAAAAGAGAGAGGTGCAGCAGAATGTGCTGCTAAAGGCTCAGGGGGACTCCCTTTCCTAGTCTAAACCGATCCATCTAGCTGAATACACTGCTGAAGATGTCTTTGTGACTTGTTTTGGAAAGGGAAGAGTCAGATGCAACAGGTGGCCCTGTGTGAATTAATTTCTTCTTCTTTCTGAATTTCTTTCTTTCTTCTTCTTTGAATTGCATTTCTTGATAAGATGTTGTGGTTTTATTAATTGAGCATTACAACATGATGATGGCTAGGGTAGGCCTCTATTTTAATTCAAATCTACAGATACATACTAAATTCACTCCTCAATACTTCTTTCCTGCCATGGTGACAAGAGAACATCTAGGACAGTTATTTACTGTTTGTTTCAGCATATTGCTGAATTTTATGTGCCAATGCACTTCATTTCCAGAAATGTGCACTTCAGTAGGAAGAAATCCACTTCAGAGCTGAAAGGCACACAACATGTCAATAAAGGCAATATTATCACATTAGATATTGCAATGAAACACACACCATCTTAAAGATTTCTTGCTGGCTTCCAGACTGAATTCCTATCAGGAATTCATTTCCCTCTTCATGCTCACTGTCTATTTGCTTCTGCTGCTATCAGGCAACACTATGCTTAATAGAAATCTTCTGCCTTTCTTTTAGCAAGTAATGGCTATGTGCAATCTGGCATGCATTGGGTATAAAGAAGCTGGGAGAGTGCTTTTTCATTGTTTAGGTAAACGTTTCCTCTTTGATCCGACATCTGCCCTTTCTGCTGCTCACACTGCAAATTGATGCAGATCTAGCAGAAGGATGGGAGACATTTACAGGGTTTCCTGTTATGGGGTAATTTTGGGAGCATCATTTTTCCCTGCTCACTTTTTGCCTTCAGCAGCAACAATCCAATTCTTTGTGTTTTCGATGGGAAGCCAATTCTTTGTCTTGCCCTTTCCTTCTAGTTCTCCCTGAAGGCTATAGAAAGAAAGAACATGAATAACCAAGCAATGAAATCATAAAATAGTCCCGCTTACTGTTATCTTTCCAAGAACAGTGGAGGCATTAAAGTTCTGAAACCTTTTTTCTTGAAGCAAAGATTGCAGCTAGAACAGGAAATGGCACAACATAAATTCAGTTTGTGACAATTATTATAACATGAAAGGGAAATAGTATAAATCACTGATGTCAAACACTCTGTTCATTGGCTAGATCTGGCCCATTTGAGCTATTTATCTAGTTCCTGTGACAGATTCAGATTTTGCACCACACATGCTTTCATTTTTTAAAATACATGTTTCAAGTTTTTATGCTTCTGAAACAGAGCTTCTGAATATGCTCTGAGCAGAAGCTGGTGGAAACTGATGCAGAATTGTCTTTTTTAAACTACGGAAAACAAGATATGTTATACATGAAAAGACAAGGTCTACCCCTGCTCATTTCAGTGGGTGTTAACATTTTAACTTAATGATGATAATTTTTGTGGTTAACGTTGAGAAGTTTCTCAGAAATTAATTTTAAGGAAAGATAAAGATTTAACTTGGGTGTTTGTGTAAAAAAAAAATTTAAAAAAAGCATAATTTCAAGGAAAAGTAAGAAATATCATGCATGCCTATAAAACATGCCACCTAACAGTAACAGAAGTTTATTAAATACCCATGAAGTTTTAACCACCCATGATGTAGGTGTGAAGCTTAAATGACTGAAGAGAAATAGACCCGTCTGGGGAATGTGTCTATTGAATTCACCAACCCCAGCTGTGTACAGACATGATCCACAGTCTCATGGGGGTTTCCCAGTTCCAGTCTCTTCCAAGAACTGTTCAGTATTTTAAAACAAATACAATAAATACATTTCATATTTGTGCAAACATTGATTTGATTTTTTATAAATATAAATAGGATCAGCTAGATATTTTTCATAGATGAGGTTTATTTCACAGGAATAACCATTTGGTCAGATATTTTATTGGCTTTTCACATAAACAGTAGTGCAAGCCTAAGGCAGTTGCTGTTGGAGACAGGATACTTCCCCAATAGACTTTTGAACCAAAAACTAAGAGCATGGTTATTTTATGCTCTAATGCATTAAAATTTACTGCTTGCATGTGTTGAGCTCAGTTACTTCATTAGCAAGGGGAGATATGTTTTTTTATGATTTACTCAGAAATATATCATTCTGAAACGTTATTTTTTCAACAATTCAACAATACCTTAAATGAGGCTATAGCAAGACGGGTATCTGTGTCTTCTCCCTAGCACCAAGTGATAAGACAAGAGGAAATGGCCTCAAGTTGCACCAGGGGGGTTTAGGTTGGATATTAGGAAAAATTTTGTCACTGAAAGGGTTATGAAGTATTGGAACAGGCTGCCTAGAGGAGTGGTTGAGTCACCATCCCTGGAGGTCTTCAAGAAACATGTAGATGTAGAACTTAGTAGCATGGTTTAGTGATGGACTTGGCAGTGCTAGGTTAAAGATTGGACTAGATGACCTTAGAGGTCTTTTCCAACCTAAATGATTCTATGATTCTAATTAAAGAGCTGTGAAACGTAAGAAAAAGATGGATTTTAAGAAAAAGATGTATTCTCTGGGATGCAATATTCTATTATAGGATTTCTTTTTCAACAATCTAATAATCATGTCTTTACAGACTATTCCTAAGTTAGCTTTGATGTATTTTGCTTAAAGTCTTGCTCCTATCTTGAAAAAGTCATTAGTTTATTGTGAATATTGCTGTTTTGCACTGTAACTTAAAATACTGCATATTATATGTAATATGAGCACCATAGAAAATACTAAATCTGTTATAAGTTTTTTGTGTAGCTATAATTCAGTGTAGTACAGGAGGAGAGCTTCAGCAGAATGTTGACTTTCAACATAAAAGAAATTCTTATCAGAATTTTTCATATTTAATGTTTTTTTTCCTGTTTTTCTTTATTAATATGAAATTACATAAAAAACTGTGACATTGATTTGTTGCTGTCTACACAACATACAAATAAATAAAATTTCATATTTTCTGTACAATAATTTTTTTCATATATAAATTTAATTTCTGTTGAATACTAGGACTTGAAATATTTTTATTGTGCAGTAGAAACATATGTGATGGTTTGCAGGTTGGTTACAAATCAGTAATTCTTATGTAGCAGTTACATAACTCTTTTCTCAGGAAGTTAACAGCAGCTAAGGAGGTAGCATTCAACCTGTATACAGTCCCTCCCAACAAATAATTTTATTGGTCTCAGCCCCCAGCTAGAAACTGGGAAAACTTAAGCAGAAAGTCTCTAGGTTCCCTTAAAAATCTGGACTTCCTCCATTCACCAGCACTCTGAGACTGTACACAAACAAGGAAATCTTTCTTCAGGAGGAGGAGCAGTCGTGAACTTGGGAAAGCAGAGCAGCTCAACCTATCCAAAGTAAAGAATGAAATAGCCTCCCATTCAGAAACATAATAATAGTTCCTTTAACTCCAGTTCTCTATACAGTGAGCTCTGTGGCTTTGCCATTTTATCTATGCTGATCTGCATGTCTTCATTTCCAGTGGACGGTTTGTCCCACAGATGCTCCACAGTTCCCAGCTCCAGTCCTGCCCTTGCAGCCCAGTGAACACCACTGGTGCCTTCTGCTGAGGTCTTGTGCCATAAAATTGCCACACAGAGTCACCATAGGAGCAAGCTGGGATCACTCAGGACCCTGACATAGGGCTGGAAACAAGTCCTTTGCCACAGAAAAATCTGTGTCTTTTCAAAATCTCTTGTAGGACCAGATCATCTCAAAATTCAGTTTTATATCCAGCTACCCAAGAGAGTTGCCTCAGATTATACCTACAGTGGCTGGGATCAATGGATTATACAAATGAAGCTCACTATAGAAATATTTTGATTTTTTTTTTCAGCAGTAGAGAGCTTTTTACTTCTATGGAACCTCAGAACATGCATTTAATTTATATTGCAATAATTCCAAGCAAGAGAATCATCAAAGTATTATAGTTATTAATATTATGCGTTATGTCTTCTTCAAATTTATAGTACTGATAATATTTTCTCACACCCAGCTCCCCCTCTTATGGCAGCAGGGTGGTTATAGCTTCTCGTTATAGATCCAGAAAACTCTCAGTTATGTTAGGTTAGTAAAAGCTAGGTCACTTAGTAGGGAAATGAAAGACAAATGGGTATGAGATTAGCCATCACTTTCTTTTAACTATTCCTGGTTACAGGAACTATGTTTTCTTTAAACATGACGATTTTGATGGACCATTTTTGCTACAGATTTACGTGGGAAGGTGATCACAACTCTACTTATTTCTTTATAATGAGGGAAGAGCTTCAAGAACCAGGTCCAACTGCATTTGAAACTGCACATAAGATTCCCTTTCTTCCACATTCACAGTGTGTTTAACTTGGAGACTCCCACAGTGGAATTCTATCATCACAAAAGATATTGTTTACCCTTAGGAAATTTTGCTTTCAACCCCTTGAAACCTGTTGAAATATGCTACTGGAATGTAGAGCCACAAAGCTGCCTTTAAAGTTACATTCCCTGTAGCAAACTGGGGCATTAAATCAATGGGTCTCTTCAACTGAGTAAACATTCCCTGTTCTGACTACCAAGGATGCTTTCTCAGAATAGCACATGGTTATTGAGGAGAAAGTCAACACTGAAATAAATCCCATGATGGTGAATTTCAGGCCTGGCTGATGTCAAGGAAAAGTCTGGCATTGGCTGTAAATGGACAGGATTTTGCCCTTAATTTATCTCACCAGCCCTCTCCTCTCAGGAGACAGAATCATTGTTATTTATTTATGTGGTGCTATTAGTGTGCTAAGCACATCGGATGTGCTCCTCGGTCGGTGCAGAGCAGTGGTGCTCCATTAATTCCCGTCCTGCTCCTGTTCTCCAGGGTGCAGTTCTCACTGCCGGGAACAGGTGGTGCGGGCATGGAAACAGCAGCAGAATTAAGACCTCAGTGCTAAATTTTCACACCTCCTTATGATCTCATTTTCTAAGCCAGAGCTTTTAAGGAACGGAAAGCAGTTCTCAAGAGACACCCTATTTATTTATTTGCATTTTTATAAAACAAAAATGTTCAGTATGATTCTGTGCCAGCACTTATAACCACCCACTGATAGACATTACAGTAAAGCACTCTGGTCATTATCAAACCTCGATAAAATTCATATAAATTCATATGCAACATAAAAAGCAAAACGATGCTGTAGTCTGTCTTAGACCTAATTGCATTAATTCCATTACTCTGCCCTTTTGTACTAACAAAAATGATGTCAGTTCCGGAGCTGGATACTCACGGGACACTCTTCTGAGCATTTTACTAGAACAAGGTGGTGATTTGCCTGTCCTGTCTCTCGTATTAACCCTCCATGAACAAAATACAATACCTCTCACATCTCCACCTGCCTGTGGTTTAGTTTGGCTATTTGGATATAAGATAGTGTCAGCATACAATTTCTTTCTGAGCAGGGTTTTGCTCTACTGAACTGCAATCTGTGGCTCTATTATTAATATAAAAAAAAAAATAAAAAGGCTTACGAAGCCAGGCTGAGGAAATGAAGACAGGCTGAGAGCTGACTGGGATTTCAGCCATTCCTGAGGGATGCTTATGAAGCCAGGCTGAGGGAGTTGGGGTTGTTCAGCCTGGAGAAGAGAAGGCTCCAGTGAGATCTTACATCGGCCTTCCAACACCTAAAGGGGGCTACAGAAAAGCTGGGGAGGGACTCTTTGTCAGGGGGTGGAGTGATAGGACAATGGGTAACAGTTTTAAACTAAAAGAGGGCAGATTTAGATTAGATATTAGGAAAAAAATCTTCATTGTGAGGGTAGTGAAGCACTGCAATATATTGCCCAGAGAAGCTGTGGATGCCCCATCCCTGGAGGTGTTTAAGGCCAGGTTGGATGGGGCTTTGAGCAACCTGGTCTGGTAGGAGGTGTCCCTGCCCATGGCAGGGAGTTGGAATTACATGGTCTTTAACATCTCTTCTAATCCAAACCATTCTATAATTCTATTAAAAAACAACTGTGGAATTTGTAGGAAAAATAATTAAATAAATAGATTTTTCAGGGTGAAAGCAAATCCACAGTAATATAGAAGTTTATTTTGTAGAATTAATATGTCAAGGTTTTTTGTAGAATCAATGTGGTGAGTTTCAGCTAAAAATAAATAAAATCTCACAGATACTCTTCTCATCATATTGGCACTAGGTGACCCAAAGCTAGTCTTTTCTGTTCTTTAGAACATGTACTGTGGCTTTAAGATCAAATTCCTTTTATTATGATCCTATGGAACATCATCTGGCTCCATCTTGATACAACATGAAAGCTCCCTCCTCACTTTTAGGATAGAGCAATTGTGATTTCATTTGGTCTGGTGAATAAATAATAAATGTAGTAAATCACCAGGAAAGGATTTTGTGACCTGTTTGTTCTGTTCAGTTTTGTTTTGTCTTTCTTTGAGTGTAGTCAAATACTGGAACAGGTTTTCCAGGGAGGTTGTGGAGTCGCCATCCCTGTAGATACTCAAAACTTGACTAAAAAGCCTGGAGCAACTTTCTCTAACATGCCCTGCTTTTATCAGCACCTTGAACTTGATGACTTCCAGAAGATTCTATAATTCTGTGAGTCTAATAGTAAATTGCAAAATCAGATGTACTATCACAGTTTTCTTACACAAAGGACAGACTAGCTATGTGTTGAGACATGTTTTACTCAGTTTTCTGAGGGCTAATTTGGGCCTTTATAACTCACAGAAGTAGAGGCTACTTTTCAGATGAAATTCCAACATACTGAAATAAAAATATGCTTAAATATTAGATAGAATATTTACTAATTTGCAATGGTAGTTACATACTAGAGCAAATAAGCAAATATGAGATGTAGAGGAAGGACAAATTTTCTCTCAAAGCAGAACACATCCAACAATATCTGTAAAACTGTTTACTAGACCCACAGGGCCATGCTGATATATCACAATGAGCTGTGGTCAAGGTGAAAGGAGAATTGGACTTTGATTCTTGTTAGTTCTGTGTCTTGTTGGTGAGCTTTCAAGAGATGACTTCTATCTTTCCATAAGGAACCAGATCAATTTGGTCTGGGCCATTTTTCATGGTCACTGAACTTTCACCAGATCTGCCATAAATCTCAACTGTTACTTTCAAAACAAGAGTTCAGACAACCCAAAAGAAAAAGCATGATTTCATTATTTTCTTCTTTAGCTTTAACTCAGCTTAACTAATCATTATTTCATACTTCTTGAGCCAAATTATTCCTTACTGCAACTCGGTCAAATTAAATGGTGCTACAAAGGATGCCGTTTCATAGAAAGAGTTACAAGGTTCAAAAGAGGCCCTACAGATCACCTTGTCTAACCTCCAGCATAATAGAAACCATAGGACCCCTTACCTAATTTCTAGCTCAAACGCAATAGAGCATTGTCTTTGGCATAATCCTCATTTTAAAATTCCTAATGCCTTAGAATCCATTATTTCTCTCCACAATTCTCTTTTGGTAGTTAATGACCCTCAAAGTAAGAAGTGGACATTTAATTTCAGTCAGATTTTTTCAAGCTTCAGCTTCCAGCCCTTACATCTGCAACACTGGAGAACTCTGTGAACAAATTTTTATCCTTCAAGCAGGTACTTCAGGTCCCCTCCATCTTCTATCAGATATGCAAAACAGGCTAATCTCCTTACTTTGTAGTATTTTTTCTAATCCTTTCATTATTCTTCAAATGCTCCCTTAAGCTATTCAACATGGAAAATCCTGAATTTCTGTATTATTCATGAAGTGGAACTGAGCACAGTATTTCAGCAGCCATCATATCAGTGCCAAATACAAAATATTACCTATGTACTCTATGGACCCCTTTTTAAAGATCAAAGCAATCACATTTCTTTAATGGAAGAATGAGAAATTACTCTTGATGCATTTAGCTGAGATAAACCAAAGTATTATATTCTGGTCTAAATGGATACTTAAATACTTTATATAAAATAGAAAAAAATAAAAATAATAAAAAATTATCCAAGGTGCTGATCTTTGTCTCAGACTAAAGCCCAGGGTAAAGGTATCCACATAGATGCCAGATGTGCCAATTCCTGCTCCATAGGTTTATTAGGAATTCTTTCCAGGACTGACCTAGCTTCAGAAACTGACAAACATCTGGATATCTCATGTGGACAGAGTTGCCTTACTCCATCCCTCCCCCACTGAATGAAGTGCTGAGTTCTCTTGCACTGGGACTCAGACACTTTTTATGGTATTTCCCACTGGATCCCTGCTCAGTATGCTACCTTCTGAGAACTGAATATACACTGCACCTCAAGTGCCCCCCTGGCTGCCCAGATTCACTACAACCTGTTTGAAGACATGGATTTAAGACAAGCTACAGATAACAAGGAAGTAAAAATCTTATGTTGGAAATCTTATGGAACCAAGCCTGCCCTTGACTGAAGAGTCAGCGTAGCCATGAATTTCCCAGAACACATGCACACAGACAAATCTGTCAGGCTGCATCACAGAAAGTCCTGATTTCATGTGTGGCAAGACGCTATGGGCTGTGTAGACAGCTGAGTCATTCTCTCGCCAGATTCGAATGATACTGGGAAAATGGAACAGTTGCTTTAACCAAGTGTCTGACCTACTCTCCTTTAGACTACAGACCGTAAGCTCTGTCCTTCACAACTCTGCTCCTACAGAGTTAGGTTAGATAGCCCTGCTAATTCAGTTATAAATTCCAGCAGAGTAGGCATTGCAAACTGGAACCCTGCAGGTCTGAGATCTGTTCATGAATCTAACCATAAACCATGGTCCCCAAAGCTCAGTCACCCTAAACAGCACTTTTAAGAAACACCCAGAAGACCTATAACAATACCTTCAAGGGCACAGTGAAGCCAAGAATGCAATTGTGGCTCCCAGACTCTCTTGACCCAGGTGTAAATTACATGTAGGTAGTAAGATCTATAGCTGACATGAAAGTCACTTCCTCTGTCTGACTTTAATTGCTTTATGGAGACTGATTGCTTCAGCAATAGCCATTGGATTTACAATAGATTTCAAGATTTCCTACACTGAAGAAAGTTCATGAGTATCTGAGCAGATCTTGGGTTCTCTGCCAGTCATGCAGACACATCTATTGCTATACTATAACACTATTAACGCTATATATTGCTATATAGTGTTAAGCTAACTAACTAATCCTCACAGAGCAGCTACAGAAACATGGAGCATTAGCTGGGTGCATGGCATTAACATTTCCTGAATGAGTTTTGTAGCCCACCTGAACTGCGTGCTATGGCAGCTACATTGCTTGCTAAGTTAGCTGCCACAGCAGCTAAGTCAATGCATTTTGGGTAGGCTTCCCTGTGCAATTTTTTTTTTTTTTAAGGCTAAAGACAAGATTGATGGCCTGACTGGTTTGTTATTGTCATTTTGGACAAATTCTCAACTGAAGTAAATAAAACTTGTTGTACTGCATTCATGGAAACAGATCTTCCTTCAGCAGGAATATTTGAAAGGTAGCAGGGGTTCTTTTGGAGATAGTGATATGATCCAAGGACATAAAGGACATGAAAGACCATTAGGTAAGACTGCTAATCTTTCCTCTGTCATTGTAGGATTGCTCTACTATAAGCACATGACTGTGCCCACCTTTCTTTAGTTCAAAAAATTCATTAGATTTAATTGAATAAAAAATAAAGAAGACCTCACATCTCTTAAATGTAGTCTTTTGACCCTCCTTGAATTTATATAGAAATTAACTAGACTATGAGTCTGTAAAGGTTCAGTTTTAATTCAGTTACTATGTGAAAAGCAGGAGAAGAGGAGACCTCTCATGTTAGTTAGGGGAGAAATCCATAAAATCATAAAAGTGTTAATGTTGGAGGAAGGGTCAGGAGCAGGACAAGACGTTTGAAACTCCTTTAAAAATGTCACTTGCTTTCAGTGCAATGCTCACGATGGCTGTGCTACATTGCAGTAAGTGTCATTGTAGGTGGTTTTAGCTGTGAAACGAATCAGAGGTGTTTCATAACCACACAGTTGGTTCACTGATAAGTATTACCTCTCCTCTATGACAGAAGCAAGCCACTGTAAAACGCAGTGTGAAAACTCCTAGCTTAAAACAATAAAAAAGGGTTAGTCTGTCTGTTGATGATGTGACAAAATAGTATTGTCATGTTTAAAAAAGCTAATCATATATTTACAATGGTGTGGCGGGACTGAAAAGATTTGATGCCTGTTCTCTGCTCTGGCACCAGTTTCTTTTTTCTTTTTTTTTTTTTTTTGGCTAAGTCATTTCAGATGTTTACACAAAATGTGAAATCAAAATTGGAGCTATGGGCCTTATCCTGTTTCCTGTGAAAATTATTAAAACTCTTAAACTCCAGTTTGAACAACAGTGTAGCTGTGAAACCTCCTGGTCCTTCTTGGGACAACCCTGTTAGATGAGTTTTATCTGAAGTCTGTAGACATCACAGAAGAAAGGGGGAAAGGGTCTCTCAGAGGATCCCCATCTTTGCATGTCTAGACTGTACACTGTTAGGTATTTATACAACACTTAGCACAATTAGCTAAAATCCAGGCTGAGGTCTTTGGAATACTTTAGCATTAACATTGAGGATAGCATTACATCTAAATTGTACTAGCAAAGTGAATTAGCAAATTGCCAAATGGAAGATACAAAGTGCATCTTTTATATCATGTGAAGAACAGCTTTGGAATTGCTAGCTTTATTTTTATTTATTTATTTATATATTGGTTTTGCATTCTGTTTTCAATTTTGCCCTTTGGGCCAGGACTGCCCATGTATTTTGGACATAATTTAATTTAATATTCTAGGATGATGATCAGTGCTCTATACATTTGGTTAAAGGATGTACCTGTAGAAAAACTGAAGAGCATTTTGATACTGTCTAGAGTCACCAGTTATATGGCCTTTAAAACACTGAGCTCCATTTTTATTTGAGTAATTTAAGAAATAAGCAAAATAGATGAATGAGTCTCCTGCTCTGGAGAGATTCAAGGCCCGTCTGGATGCCTACCTGGTGCTCTAGGGAACCTGCTTTGGCAGGGGGGGTGGACCCGATGATCTCTTGAGGTCCCTTCCAAACCCTACAATTCTGTGGTTCTGTGATTCTGTGAAATGCTTTGGACCTGATTTCCACCTGCTAAGCAATTCTTCGACCTCCCTTATGAAAGGAGATACACTATTCCATTCGCTTTCTCTCTACAGAAGGAGAATGGCCTGATTTGAGCATGAAGGTCTAAAAGATTTCAGGATATGAGAACTAGTCATCAAAGTGTCAATGTTAACTTAATTACTAATATTTATATTATTTTGTCTTTTCTCTCCCTTTCCATAACACTTATAGATTTCAGTAAGATCCCTCCCTAGCCATTATTTTCATAGGCTTTTTATTTCTGTGAAGTAAATAAGGGTTACAGAAAAAGGTAGCATATAGGACAGTAATCTGAAATAAATATTTAAACAATTACAGGAAATGAAGAACTTAAAGGCCAATATCAATACTCTTTAATTTTAGTGGGGCTAGGATTTCACTCTGTCAGCAGAAAGTTTCTTTACTGCCTTCACCTCAACTGAAAAGGCTTGAATCAGACTGCAGAATGAGGACACTTGTGGAATTTGGAGATATTAAAGTATGTACTTAAGCACACATGGTGGGTTACAGAAAGCTGCCAGCTCTAAAGAACGCTAAATTCATAATGAAATTTTCTGAAAGAGTGAAATCATCAGCAAATCTCAAAGGGCTAATTTCTGTAAGGCTGAATGCACTCAGTAATCCTACTGAATTAAAAAGAAGTTGAAATTGGAGAGGGTTTGGGTGGGGGGATGTAACAGTGAGGATAATTAACCATTGGAGGCCTGAGGATGTGGCAAATTCGTACTTTCTTGCAGTGCTTCACGTGCTCTGAAAAGATAGTGTTAGACTGAAATTTTGGTCTTAACAAAGGTGTTATTGGTGAGTTATACAGGAGGCCATAGCAGATCTTTCAAGTCATTGTTTCATTGTTGGAAATCATGCGCTCAGCATCTTGTAGGGAAGGAACAAAATGTTGAGCTAATCTCATCTAAATTTAGCTGCATGGAATTTAGTTATCTAGATTAAGTTAGTCATCCTCATTCCTAAAGACTCAATGGAGGGATATAGTAAGATGTGGTGCCTTCTGGAGGTGTCTGTTTCTCTCCATTTTACTCTAAAGAAAAGTCAGGATGGTGGTGTTACATTGATTAACTTATAAATGGTAAAATGAATTCAATCATCTATGCCTATGTCAAAGTAATTCTTTGGTCTTTTTCAGTTACTGAATGATGATTTATCTCCTCAGTTCCTCCTGTCTCGCCCTGTTGGGACTCTCTGGGTTTACTCTTGATTTATACCACATAACAAAAGCCAGAACCTCTCGTTCTGCATTCACTGAAAGAACAAATTATTTCTATACATGCATATAAAATTTGTACAACTGGGACAAGAGACTAGATAGATACAAACTACTGAGATATTTCATTTATGTGCACAGAGTTCAACACCTACTTTTTTATTGTTTGCAATGTTATATTATTTATAATGTTAAAATTGGAAGGTTGGACCTCAGCAGTATACACTGAGTTCAGTAAAGGATCTGGTTTGTGTTATTTGGTACCTGCCGGAAAAAGGAATATGGATATTTTTGTAAGGATGGACATCCTTTAAGAAAGACCCATTCATCTTTTATACAAATATCTAACTATAGACCTATCTACATTGTTCTTATAAAAGGATAACTCATTTAACAGAATCTGTCCTCCAACAGCAAACAGTCATCTTTTGCAACTAATTTTAACAAATTCAGAAACACACAAGGAAATATAAAATATGTCTTGCATGTTTTGTTACAGGTCATAGAAGAACTATTGGCTTTTATCCTTAGATGCCTGATTTGTAAAAGAACATACAATAGTGTTAAGCACATCCAGATCTTGCATTTGCTGCATTTAAGTGATCTGATTTTGTACTTAATGGGAGTACTCTGGTACACAAAATTACTCACATGAGCAAATTTTATTCCAGCATTTCTGTTTCAGTGCTGGAGAACTCATTTGATATCAGTGCATATGAATACTTGAAGGTAGGTAGAATGCAATGAAGATGGAGCCAGGCACAGTCGTACACACTGACAGGACAAGAGGCAATGTGCACAAACTGAAACACAGGAGGTTCCATCTAAACATCAGGAAGGATTATTTTACTGTGTGGGTTACTGAGCACTGGCACAGGTTGCCAGTTGTTATAGGGTCTCCCTCCCTGGAGACCTTCAGAAGCTGCCTGGCCATGGTCCTGGGCAACCTGCTCTGCATATCCCTGCTTGAGCAGGGGGCTAGACCAGATGCCCTCCAGATCTTCCTGCCAACCTCAACTGCTCTGTGGTTCTGTGAACTCCATTCTGTGGGTAACCTTTGCCAGTGACCCATATGTATATAACCATTAGCTATAGAATGAACAATATCTGGTCCTCCTATTTGACAGGTGCAGTGCCTGAGAAAAATAAAGCCAAATCTTGAAATAAAGAAAAGCAATTTTTAGTCTGCTAGCCTTGGGCCTATAGGACATACTCCTCTCTTAAGTGCCCACACAGTCTGAGTGGTGCATTTTCAACCTTCAAAAGTTGAAAGGCCACGAAGATGATGAAAGGGCTGGAGCACCTCTCCTACAAAGACAGGCTGAGGGAGTTGGGTTTGTTCAGCCTGGAGAAGAGAAGGCTTTGGGGAGGCCTTCCAATACCTAAGGAGGGCCTTCAGGAAAGCTGGGGAGGGACTCTATGTCAGGGAGTGTGGTGATAGGTCAAGGGGCAATGGCTTTAAAATGAAAGAGGGTAGGTTTGTATTAGATATAAGGAAGAAATTCTTCATTGTGAGGGTGGTGAGGCACTGGAACAGGTTGCCCAGAGAAGCTGTGGATGCCCCATCCCTGGAAGTCTTTCAGACCACGTTGGATGGGGCTTTGAGCAACCTGATTTAGTGGGAGGTGTCCCTGCCCATGACTTTAAAGATCATCTAATTCCAACCCAAACCATTCTATGATTCTGTGATTCTATAAGTTTTTCTGGCGAAAAGGGATTTATCTGCTGGTGGATTCACCTTCACATGAATCATTTCTGTATGGGGAATAGACAGGAAGCACTGAAATTGGTAACACAGATAGCAAATCACCCAAGGTGCTGCTCTTATTTAGCTGGGGTTTGTTTCCAATTAAGAACAGTTGGGGTTTTGTTGCTTTATTTTGCATGTCATCTAGTCACCTTCCCCTTCTCTCCTAAGAAGGACAGCTTTATTCGCTTTAGTGAATTTAAGCGAAGATGAAGATGATCCTAAGCATACAAAGAAGAGTTCAGGTACTGCTTTCTATTGATTATGCAAAGTGAATGAGGACAGCACCTAGGAAAAGGCTTTCCCAGTGTAAGGGGTGATGGACCTTCTCTGTGTGGCTTCTCTAGTTCTGTGCTTCCACACAGAAAAACACAACAAAACGAAACTAAAAACACCACCACCAACAACAAAAAATGTACAGGGGGTACAAAGTAAAGCCCCATTCTACTACCACAGCCTGAGATCCGTGGAAAATTCTGTGTTAGTGCTTCTGCCTTCTCAGAATTCAGAAGAGCTGATGAACAGGAAAAGGCTAGACCAAAGAGTCCAGAAGAACAAGGGTTTGCTTCATTCATCCATATCACTTACATTTTTTATGAACACCTTGAACAAATAAGAAGTTAAAGAGAGTATACTGTTTCATATGGGGCCAATAAATGCAAGAGCCATGAAGAGGTCCTGAATTATCAGCAGCTGAATCTGTTGTAAAGCACCGACTGTGAAAATTGCATTCAAAACCATGACCTGGTACTTGTACTTTGGACTAAGCAGTAAGTTATGCTAAGAGGGGTATACTGTTTGCTACTAGTCTTACAATACAATTATAAGCTGGTAAAATCGTCCAGGTGTCTGACACATCTGTAGTCACGGCCAGAGTTTTTCAGTAACAACCTGTTTGTTCAATGATATAATTTGTATTTAGATACTCAATTTCAAATGTCCTTTTTTTTTTTTTTTTTTCAAAAAATGAGAGAGGAAGTGAAAAGGCTTGAACACTGAATCATTGCTTCAAAGTACTGTTAGAAAAGTTTTTATATTTATATTAATAATATAGCAAACAAAGCAGTTTGGACCAAACAATACTATCAATCAATAATCAAACAATACAAATCAACTATAGTAACATTTGTTTTTACATTTTGCTATAGGAAAAAATAAGTGCTTTATTTCAATCTGAACTATATTTTCCTCCTTGCCTCTTCTATTTCTTATTTCAGAAAACGAAACAAACCAAACATTAATTTGTACAGCTCCATGTGTATGTCAGAGTGGTTGTTTTTTGTGACCAAAAAGATTCAAAACCAGCCTAAATTGATAGCAGGAGGGTAATAGGAGTTGACTATTGATTCTGGGATGCTGCTGGTGGTGGAGGTATGGTACTGAAGAGCTTTGAAAGGAAAAATTGCACATAATTGCATTTCTCTTCTCTACTTGTTAATCTACATTTTCCAAGTAACTTTCTTTATAGATGGGAAGAACTTGCTCGTATCCTGCACGATACCCTATGTAAACAGATTTATAAATTAAACTCTTAAAGCGTTTGGTATAGAAGTCTATCCCTTTGTTCACACAAGATATTGCACAGACTTCCATTGTTCATGCAGAAAGATTTCACAGGTGATAGCCAGGAATAAATACACTCCTACAACAGTTGTATTGGAGGGTCTGTTACAGTGCAAGTTCTGTGTCTCAGGTTTTGAATACAGAAGCACATATTCAACTGAAAATGTTGAAAACAGCTATTGGGGAAGAGGCACGAACCTGCTGCCTGGGTCCGTGCCACTTTGTTCTTCCCAGCAGGGACAAGAGCAAAGCTGGACAGATAATTTCTGGAATTGCATAATATTCCTGCAGCAAAGAAATACAGAAAAAGTCCCAGAAGCTTATGGGTATAACACTTGCAGCCTGAGGAAGTGCAGCATGTAGTGTCTGACCAGTTTGTTTGCACTTGGAATCCTCTCTCCAATCTACCAGAGGTTTTCACAAAGGCCTGTGATGGCTCAGTTCTGCTTTCACTGGCTGTATCCATACTAGTAAACTAAACAGAACAGTCCTGGCATGTTTTTAATTCATGATGTTAAATAGTTGGCACATCCCCTGAAGCAATTTTGTCCTAGTGCTTTTCCAGAGAGCAGCCAAACGTGGAGCAGGGGCACAAGACATTTGCATCGGGCAGTCTGGATGCCCCCTCTTCTGGGGGCATTTAGCCATGTGGATGTGCACTGTGTTGTTTCAATTGATGTCTTTCAGAGACTAGTCCTTTGGCCTTTTTATTTAAGGCATGGTCCCTGGGACCAATAGGAATGAAGGTAGGATTTTTTCCAATTAAAAAAAAAAAGTTTCAAAGCATCTAATTTCTCAAAAAAAAAAAAAAGCATTAATTGTCACAAAGCTTATGCTTTTACAAGTAATCCTTTCTAAAAATGAATCCTAAATGCTTATAGACATTCAAACTCTGAAACATAGTATTAATGGCAGAATTGTCAAAATAAAATCAGATTTAGGACTTTCATTTTCTTGCCTCCCATGTTTTAAAATGTACAACACCGTGGAGCTGTTGGGGACTTATTCTGGTGCATGGAGTGTCTTCCCATTTGCCGTTCATGTGATGGAGTATGTGTGAAGCTGTTAAATAAAATGAACTTGGCAGACTCATTCTGAGGAAAGTATCTAGCTAAACAATATAGAGAGATGTTTTAGGAGAGAAGGAGACGTGGAAAAGTGTGTAAGAGTAAATGAAGAAGCTGATGTTGAAACAGGGGTTACTATTCAATGCAATGCCAGGACCTTGCTGCATAAGTGTCCTGTAAGCCTGTAAGCCTGTGCTAAGTGATGGTCTGACTGCGCTGGGATGAAATATGTGTAAGATGTGCAAAAAAAATCATTGTAGGACAGGGTAAGAGCCTGCTAGTGATTACCAGGCTCTGGGCAGGTGCTGAAAAGGCAGCAGAATAACCAACAGCAACAAATCCCTGAACCTCAGCAAACCAAGGCTGGATATTTGAAGGGGAGCTGCAGTGGCTGTGCATCTCCTGCTGCCTCAGCACTGCCTGGTGTTGCCTGCATGCTCCGAGCCATGTCCGGCAGTTTCAGCACAGCTATGCAGCCTCGTCTTCACCGGGCTGCAGCTGCTGGGCAACATAGCTTCAAGAGGAACAGGAGAGGTGAGCAGTGGTTAAAAGAGAAGTGGAAGAGTAATTAGTGTAGGGCAAAATACACACACACACATATCCTGGGGGAAAACCTTTAAAATAGACTGATGCTAAACATGAACAGAAGTTCTTACAAGTAGAAACGACTTTCAGGCTATAGGTCTACCAGTAATCAATACCAGGACTTGATGCTCTGCCCTTTAGGCCAGTTGGCACGGTCTGTCCATATCCATCCTCTTAAACTGTCTGAGCCTTGACAACAGTCTGGCTTCACCCAGACTGGCCACTGGGCAAGTTCCCAGCCCTGGCTTTCTCTTGGAGTGCTTTGAGAAAGCTCAGGGCGGCCACCGGCAGTGCTGAACCAGGGCTCATGATCTGGTCCTGTTTAGTTCACTAGGGTAGATGTAGCCTTAAAGTATACATCAAGTCATCTGTTGCCTTAATTCCACAGATTTCAAAGGATTTAGTCCAGAAGGAAACTTGCCCTAAGCTGTGCATTCTTGCAGCATGCTCATTATCACATTTGCCTTTGACTTGCACAGCTGTAAATCCATGGAAACCAGAGTAATTCAGGGATGAATCAGGTCCATTATCTCCTTGTGTTTGTGCAGCACTTAGCACAATGGTGCCCTGATCCTGATGGGAATTCATGTTATTTTAGGACAATCAGAGCTTTCATTCGTTAAAATAAAGTATATTTTTAGCCAGAGCCAGCTTCAATGGCAATGTATGGAGTGCTGGGGGCGTGAATGAAGGGTAAGACACAGCTGATCCCCCACCACATGACTCTGAGCACACGTACGTATCATATGCCTGGGAGATTAGCTCCTCTCCTGGTCATTGTGGTTGTGAAAATATGACCAGTGGGGACATTGGAAGCTCAGACAGTAGACAAACAGCACAAATTCTGAATGTCACTTTTTTTTAGTTAGTTTGTTGTTGTTGTTGTTGTTTTTATTGTTGTTTAATAAGTTGCATAATTTTTAGGTTGCCCAAGGTGCAAGGCCCAGTTTCTGATTTTGGAACATTTGGGGTTAATATTAGTATGTTTAGTGCCTTTCCTGAAAAGTCATAAATCAGATGCCATACCCTTGCTTTCCATGGAAAGTTGTGATTTGCTCAACACTATTTTTTCCCCCCATGCAAATAAAATGAACCAGGAACACTTGAGAAAGCAAGCACTATGCTTGCTTCATGTTCAGAGGTGCTTGTTTCAGCTCTTTTATGAAATCTTGTTAAGACCAGTAGGTCTTATAAACCCTAATGAGATACATATGTGGAACATATATAAAGACATTGCACATGTCTTACAAAATATTTGCTATATAAAGGACTTAACCATGTGAAGTTATTATTCAAAGCAGAGGTAAGTCCTAGGAAAAGACAGAACAAAGCACTAGTTACAGATCATAATCCTAGCAGGGCTTTCTGATAGTTCCTGTGAATTAGAAGCTGAAATGCATGTTCCACCTTCATATTATTTTCACAGACATAAATGGAGAAGATTGAATAACAGCTGCCATTAATCTCAATGTCCTGACATGACAAAATCACCATTACTCCCAGCAAATGTGCTCTGATGCTCACAGCTTAGAAACATTAGAAGCACATATTTTAACAACCAAAACTTATGAGCAATTATTGTTAGAGTTGTAACAACAAGTTCTAAAAACTGACACCTGAAACTAAAGGGCTGGTTTTCCAGTCCCAACTTACCCATTAGGAAAACATAAATGTAAAGATTAAGCTATTTCAAAGACACTGCCTTGTTTTTCTTCAACTCACTTTATTATCTCATTGAAACATAATCTTAAAATTCCTGTCAGTGGAAATCCATGTCCAGAAGAGAGAGTTATTTAACATTTGAAAACCCTATTCTGATACTGTTCTTAATTTTGCAGGCAGGCCCACTAATTCTGCTTTACCCAATAATTCTGCTTTACTTAACTAACAGGGAAAAAAATGTTTGGTGTGGGGGTAAACTGTTTTGAATCCAGCTATTAAGGAAAGGTCTGACACTGCGGCAGCTCTAAGAAACATTAATTTAATTCAAGAGCTGAATTATGTGTGCATGTCTCTTCAGTATGAATGCAAACTATGCAGCTGTCCTGACAAAGAAGCATTATGCCCATAAAGTTACCTGATGTGTGTGTGCCCTTCCCCTGTTGTTTGTGTATTTGTTCTAGCACATCTGCCTAAGCCTGGCAGCCTGACTTTAACATTCTCATGGCTGTGCCAGAATCCACAAGTTGTTGAAGACCTTTGCATTTTAGGAACAATGATGTCTGTAGTTTAGTGCATGCATGAAAATGGTGATAACGGTGACTTTTCCCAAGTGTGATAACGGGCAGTGCATTCCACTAATATGCCCAAGAATTAGCTAACCTCTGTTTAGCCTCTGAAACCTTGCTAGTTGAGACCTTTGACAGTCAAGGGGAGAAGCTATGAGTAGCATCAAATCAGTCGTCCTGGTAACATCCAAAAATTCTATCTGAAAACTAGTCCGTGTAGATCACAATAGGTTGGTAGATCACAATAATGAAAGCTATACTTTTTTTTAACTGATGAAGTAAGTTGCTGTAAGTTACTGCAAGGCTGTTTTTCAGCACAGTGAAGTAGTTAGTCATCTGTGTTCTATTTGCTTTATAAAATGATTAGATTCATCTGCCCTAACTGAAATAATTAAAAGTAAAGCTTTAGGTTTGGACTGATCACTCCAGGCTTCTCTTATAACCAGTGAAAGGGAGTGAGGTTCATCTGATATGTCTTGAAACCCATTGCAATGAGCTACTCTGTGGAGATGCCACCCTTCAACCCTCCTTCTGACCTGTTTGTGGGGAAAAACATTCTTATTTCTTGAAAAGTGTTTTCAGTTCTGTTACTTTCTATTGATGTCACAAAGAAGTATAATGAATGCATACAAGCCATCTAAATTCAACACAAGAACAGAAGACACAAAAATCTCAGTCAGAAATCCCGCATTTACACAGATGGAAGATATAATTCCTTCCCTCTGCCCCAGCCGCCATCAAACACACACGCTGGGAGATGGATGACAGGATGGAGACGAGAGTGATACCCATCAACTCCAGCGCCAGCAACCCACTTCCTGATGCTCGCCTGAGCAGAGCTGTCAGAGATCAGAGCACAGCATCGCCAGCAGGCGCAGCGCTGACATCGAGCTGGGAAAGACATGCTGCCTGCAAATGCAAAGGAGATGGAGCCGAGAGCCATGCCAAAGCAGTTCTGGAACCAAGCATAGATTTTATACTTGTTTTATACCCTCCAGGTAGAGGTGTGCTACTACAGGGCAGTCACATGTGGAGGCACTGGCCAAAGTGTCCTTAATGGGCTAAACAGCAGCCAGAACACAGATGTGTCATCTGGGGCCCATGAAAGAAATAACAGGTCAAAGCAGCAGAATTCCTCCAAAATATGCTTGGTCAGTAAGTGTTAAAGTGAAGCTGTGTAAAAACTGAAAATGAATCTAGGCAGCAGCAAATGAAGCTAATCATTTTATTAAAGGAATTTATTAAATTCCTTTTATTAGCAAAACCTGTCACATATGTTACTAAGAATTAAAAAAAAAATCCATGAAATCTAAAGAATACTAAATAGCTAATTTAAACTTCTTGCACCACTAAATACAAAGATTTAATGTAATAAATTCTAAAAGGCAAATGTTACAGATTACTCAGAAATAACCTCTTATTCTATTTATAGTCCCAAATAGTGTGTGCTATTTTATAGCAATGAATTTTCAAGCAGATAGACAAAGGTCTAGACTGTTATAGGTCTGAGTAAATTTACTTGTTGTTAATGGAGTATTTACCCCTGCCTGTCAGGCTGCGAATCTATGTCCCTTTGTCACCACAAAGAAGTCCAGCAGCTACACTGCTTTTAATAGCACATCAAATTATTTCAGTTTGTGTCATCATTGAGAGTGACGAAGCAAGATACAATGCATTTTGGAACTGGGAGGATTAGATGTATTTAGTATAGCGGGGTGCCTTTCTGTCATAGGCCCACCTGTGTTCTCCACCAGTATCTCAGCAGTGCTGAGCTTTAAATTGCAATATCAACTATCTTTCCTGACCTAGCTGAGGACTAGGTGTCTAAATGGGTCTGAGAGGAGCAAGTTAAAAGCCTGAAAAAAGGGACGTAGTACAACAATCAGCCAAAAATGTCATCAAAGGGGACATAATCTAAAATTCTGCCTCATTCATACCTGTAAATGCATCCCTGAGTTAAGTACCCTATCAAGCTGAGATCTGGAAAATGAAACTGCTGTTGATTATGCACCTCAGCTAGGCATTTATATAGGCAAAATTCTGACCTTTCCCTCAGAAAACAGCTGGTATTTAGAAGACTGTGTGTTAGCATACTGACTTCAAAATAGAATACTTGGGTTCTGCTTCTTTCTCAGTCTGAAATGGTTCAAATTTATCATCACTATGCAGAAAAATGCTCCAGTTACGCATGTTATAAGCTAGTCCTGGTGGAACATCATCCTCCCCATTGTTTAGGTTTGGAATCTTTTAGGCAAAATAAAACCTGTAAAGACAAAAGAGCAGGCTCAGCCTGTCTGACAATCCTACTGACCCAAGAAGCAAAATCTAGCACTGGATACTGTGTTCTGATGTGCTTATGCATCTTATATTGCATATCAATAGAAAATACCCCTGAAAGCAAAGCCACCCCGGGGGCCTGATCCCAGGTAATTCTTCTAGCCTGTAGGTTAGAATTCAGTTTTTGATGTATGCAGGATGAAAGTTCATCCCAGGTCTTTTCTTTCTTTTCAGTCTTCACATGGAGATCTTTATTCCTTGGGTCTGGACTTGGCTTTCTTAAGTCATTCCAGACTTTGTTGCTGATTTTTAGTATTAGCTGTAGTATTAGATGTCAAAGCAAAGCTAGTCTGTGTTGGAGCATGTCCCTACCCAGGGCAAATGTTGTGCAAGTTTTCATTTGTTTTATCTGTTGAGGTCTTCCAACATGCTGCATTTCTTTTTATTCCATTTAAGTACTGAGCAAGAAGCACATCTGCAGAATTAAACTGAGAACCTTGGTGTACTTTGAAGAAATCTCCTTTGAGTGACCTGCATACATGGTTAGTTTTAGCAGCTGGTTTCTTCTCTCCTCCACCTCTCTTTTATCTTTATTGGAAAAAATGGAATTCTGTTACTCTACAAACAATCGAGCGTGTTCTGGGTAGGTCTAGACAAACATAAAATAGAAGTGAACAGTAGAAGGGAAATGTAACACCAGCTCAAGTAAAAGCATATTAAAGCAGATCTCTTAATTGAAGATTTCTTTCTGAATGATTATTCTACACAATGGTGTTATGCCAATAAAGCTAAGAACTCATTAAGGAAATGTGAGATGTTTGTCCTAAGAACTTAAAAGGTAAAGGAGATTTTAATCTGATAATGTTCAAAGTTAGAGGAAGAAAAATAAAATAACCCATTATCATTTTATACTACAAAACTAACTCTTTTCTTGATTGCACATGGCTCCCATTGACCTCTGAGAGCCATTTCCACAGATCAGCTAAGAGAATGTTGCCCTAATGATATAACTAGTAGGAAAAAATATGCAAATTTTCCTGTATGAGGAAACAGAGAAGCTTTATACTGCCGTTAAATCCAAGAGGTTGATGTACTTCATAAAGATTAATTTTCAAGAAATGGGTCCGTACCACGGGGTCCATCCCCCGGGAGCAAACTGCTCCAGCACGGGGCCCCCACGGGTGGGTGGCAGCTCCCCCCAGACCCCCTGCTCCTGCGTGGGCTCCTCTCCACGGGCTGCAGCTCCGGCCCGGGGCCTGCTCCTGTGGGGGCTCTCCATGGGCCGCAGCCTCCTCCAGGCCACATCCACCTGCTCCACCGGGGGCTCCTCCACGGGCTGCAGCGTGGAGATCTGCTCCGTGTGGGACCCATGGGCTGCAGGGGGGCAGCCTGCTCCACCAGGGGCCTCTCCACAGGCCTCAGGGAACTTCTGCTGCGTGCCTGGAGCACCTCCTGCCCTCCTGCTGCACTGACCTTGGGGGCTGCAGGGCTGGTTCTCACTCCTTGCTCTTTCAGCTGCTGTTGTTCAGAAGTTTTATATCCTTTTCTTAAATCTGCTCTTCCAGAGGCACAAACAACATCACTTATTGGCTTGGCCAGCAGCGAGTCCCTTTTGGAGCTGGCTGGAGCTGGCTCTGATGCAACATGGGGCAGCTGCTGGGCTCTGCTCATAGAGGCCACCCCTGCACCCCCTGCTACCAAAATTTTGCTATGTATGCCCAGTGCAGTAAACTAACACACCATTGTTATCACAGTTTAAAAACTAAAGTGTCTGCTGAATTTTCATCAGACATTTCTGTTATAGATAGGATTGAGAATATGTTGAAATATGTACATCAAAAGTGACAATTCTGGAATTTGGATTTAGACTTAGGATAAAATCTGAGATTTTGCATGAAAAAAATCTTTAAAATATTCTGGATCAGTTTTGTACTTAGGTGGGGTTTTATATTTTTAATATATATTTTGAATCTTATGTATAATCTAACAAGTAACTCATCAAAATATTGTCCATAAATAAATAAATAAATAAATAATTTTCAGAAAGTGGAAGTGTAGTAGTTCAACACCAGTACACTTTGTTCATAGAACACCTTCCTTTTCTGATTTTTTTTTTTTTTTAATTTCAATGAAAAGACAATTTCTGATGGAATTTCAATTACCTGTCTAATTGTTGGTTTGATTAAGAGATAAAATGATGTTGGATATTCTATTCCTAACAGTTACTGAGTTCATCTCTCCAAAAGAAGGGTGAGACCACAGAAAAAAATGTGTTTCTCTTCACGGAGTTTTCCTCCCAGTCTTCCACATGACCTTCCTGTGGCACTTTTATATGGTTGACTTTTTTCTTCCTTTCACATACTGAGAAGAAAAACAATCAAATAAACAAATTTACCTAGAGACCAAAAGGTTCAGCAGAGTGCTTTTTAAAACCACAATAAACTACAGCCTATGTTTCAGTGTCTTAAGTAAACAAAGTAATTATCATTTTATCTTAATTGTTACTAATTTTATTAAACTGGCTGCATAACTAAGTTAAAATGACACACTATAATTTCTAAACAAAGCTGAGATAGATTTGTATTCAATTCACACAATTTTAACACCATTTTTGTGTCTAACCGGACAGTTCCTTCTAGTTCTGTTTCAATTTTTTTTTTTATCAGTTTCCAGGCAACGCAATATGTAAGATTTGCTTACAGTATATAAAAGCTACAGATAAAAGTCATAGTCTATGTTAACGCATATCAAACAAAATGGAATCTTGTTAAAATAACTGTCAATTCGGTGCTTTTATCCTGACAAAAATATTCCTAAATACAGTTGTCTGAGCTCTGTTCTGTCCATATGTTAAATTTTTGATTATTATTTGATTTTTTTTCTGAACATGGGTGAAAAGCTGTGACATCACTTGAAATTAGTGAATTTAATGCTGGAGTAGATTGACACTTCTGAACCTATTTCAGGTAGGCTCACCTCTTTGCATAGGGCTGCCAGAATAGCTTGACAAAGGACGTTTTTTGCAAATGAATTTCTACCTTCATATGCTCCAATTTAGATGAATATTATTGCATTTTCAGAGAATATATTGAGTTACAGTGCCTACAAAGAATGCTAGTTGATTTATAGAATAAAGGAAAAAAAAAAAAGTCAAACAAATGTTTTGTAAAAAATTATTGGTTTTGACTGAGCTCTGGTGATCCCTGGTTACTGAATTGTGCTGTTCTTCCTTTCTTCCCTAGAGATCTTACTCTATGCATCTTTCCTGATAAGACTTTATTTCACTCCTAAAGGTTTTATTTATTTATTTGTCATCCTCCATCAATTCAGCAGTTCAGGTTTAATCTCTGCTATACTGATTATGGTTCTGTCCTGAATGGTATATATATTCAGGTCTTGATATGGCTTGGTAAGTAGTGTAATAATCCAAAGAAACCTCTGCACTTCCATTCCCACTGCTATTTTCCATATTAAACTCCCACTTCTCTCTCACTGCAAAAGGAGCTGGAATAATCTGAAACAGAGGAACACCTTCTGGCACATATGAACCCATATGCACATATTTAGGGAGTAGTATAGTCAAAAGAGTGCATTGTCTCCCTTTCTTTAGTTACCTGCTGCTTAGGCAACTGAGATGAGCTCGGATTAGACAACAAATGAGAAAACATATCTTTAATGCATTCCTTGAGAGGTATAACTTTGGCAATTTAATGCTTAATAGGGAGTTTAGGATTTATGCATAAGTAGAATAGGTGCAGTGAATGACAGAAACAAGCATTTTATTGGGAAATGTGCTCTCTGCATTAATAGTACATATAATTTTTAACCAGTCTGGTTCTTTGAACAATTTGTTCCAGCTAAGAACAGATTGAGCTGTTCTTTGAATCACTCTTCAGCAGGCAGTGCAGTGTGAGTTTATGATGACTTTTCTTTGTGCTGTAGCTGAGTTCATTTAAGGTAAAACTTGCTGAAGCGCAGAAGGTTTGTAAAGGTACTGTGCACTGCCTACAAGGAGGCTTAATATGAAGGCCTTTATGTGGACTGTATGTATTGCATTTAAGCAATTTTCACACGTAGTTTTCTAGTAAATTATGTATTGTTTTCCTTTGTATATCCATTATTGTTGTTTAAGTGCTAATCCTGCTTTGTATATAGAATTCATTTGAGCATCACAGTAGAATGCATTCAGAGAACTGAATGTGAGGCTGGTCATTGGAGGTTTTCCCCTTATCACTGAACTGCTGTGAGACTTAGAAGCTTGCTAGCTTGCAGGAGTAACTGGATATACATGTAAACCAAAAGTAATAGCTGCCTTGATTATTCTTGGGAAGCAGTACAATTTGGAGGCATAACATCGAGAGATATGTTTGGGTCCAAGGCAGACCAAGAGAGGCTTACAAGTTATTTTTATAACTTAAAGCACTTTTGAATACACAGGCACCATTACTTCCATGAATTTTCTGTAGATTTCTGCAGTCTCCGGTCTTGACATGAACTGATTTATGAGAACAAATTAAAAATTACCAAGCCTGATGCAACTTCAGGATTGCATAACTATAAGATTTTACTTTTTCCTAGTTAGGGGTACTAGTCCTTTTGATTCTACACTACAAGGGTCTCACTGAAACTATTGAGAACCAAAAGTAGAAGTCATAATTGCAGTTTAATGAAACCAATTTTAAACATTCCTTTTATCTCTGCTGCGATGTTTATTGTCACAGCTCAAGTTTTCTCTTGAAAGAGACAAATTCAAGCCATTTGCTAACCTGTTCATGCTAAATGTCACCCTGTAAAATAAGTAGCTTTGACAAATCTGCCCCCACTCTACTACCCCAGCACTTTAAAAATATCACAATCACATTCCTGCTTTTTGAAATGGAAAAGGTGACTGTCATTTGTCATTTCTGCTGAAAAATACCATTATGCTTCTTGTAGGAACTCTGGAGAAGCTCTGAATTTCAGTTAATATCTTAAACAACACAAAACCCCATTATTGAGCAAGTATTTATGGAATTTCTGTGTAGTGGGGCTCAGGTAGCACCCATAGCAGGATTTCTAAATTTGTTTAAAAAGTAAGGGTGAGATCTGAACAACAATCACTTGCCTAATATGCACATTTTCCAGAAAAATGCCAAATTTTCACACAAACACAACTTACCTGATGATGCGTAAACATCGAGATGTTTACCTAGAAAACTATTTAAGCAATTTAAAAGCTAGTACTCCTTGTTAATATGATAGGAACACGAACATCTGATGGGTGTTTAGGTACCTAGTAGTTACCTAGAGCCATTTGGGATACACAAATGAAGATGCCTAAGTCTTCCAGGGAGCCCAATTTGGTACATCTGTTCTAAGAGTGCCTAGTAAGACTCAAAAACCTGGAGCTCACCAAAAGGAAAAGAAGGCACCAATGGCCACTTTGACCCAGAATATTGCCATAGGAAGAAAAGAACATACATCCTTTGCTTATTAACCTGATGCTGGGTTATTCATCTAGAAATGTGTGTGGAAGCTTCAACTGCCTGAAGCTGGGGAGGTTCAGTTCTGTACCTCCCAGCTTCCAAAGAGACAAGCTGGGACAGAAGATGCCATAGGCATGGTCTGGGGGATTTCATCCCCCTCTAACATGTTGAAGCCACTTCTAAGCAGCCAAGTGGGTAAGGTTCAAGTTTCACAGAGAGAGAAATAGACCAACCACTTGAGTTTGGATGGGGTGGGATGGAAGAAGCATTTTGTTCTGGACTGGAATAATGGACCTGGTTAATTTGTTCTGGTTAATGTTCTTGAAACTGTTTTTGTGAAGGGAGTGATAGAGACTGTCTAAAAATATTAATCATCTGCACCCCATTTCCCCTTCTCCCTACCCCAAAAAAGAGAAAAAGGAAGCAAGAGCTTCCCAGATTACAGCATTAGTTTATGAGTGGATAATGCAGTGATGATTTCTGCACAATATGAAATTAGAATTAGATAGTCCCATGGCCTCCAGCTGGGAAAAATGGATAACTTATAGCTCCCAGTAGTAAGATGGTTATCTAGTTATTATCCAGCCTTTTAAATACCCAACACACATACATATTCACATAGACTGCAAAAATATCAGCCACAAAATTACATGCGCAAAATTGCAGTGAAGCTTTAATAGATCTGTTTTGGAAGCTCTAGTTTCTAGCTTCTTGTTAAAGTCTACCCTTCAGTCCTCTACTTATTTTAAAGCTTAGCTTTCTGCCCTGAACATTGTGTTAGCTGTATAATGGATGCTATGATACCACGGCTTTATTTCAGGTTACAGCTGTGCTGGCAGCCAATCAGCGTGTGCCCCTGTGCCCTCATTTGAAATAAGCTGCAGCCTGTGTCTCCTTCAGGTAGATTCTGTCAATTTGGTATGAAAAATGATAAGGGACGAGCTCTGTCTTCTGAAGAACCGATGCAAAAGGTAGCAATATTGCCTGACCCTAGGGACTGTTGGATGGCTGCTTTGTACTGTAAAAGAGCTGAAAGAAATAACTTGGCTTTGGGGGGTTTTACGTCTACGAGGTAGAATATGAAGTACCTGATGAGGAAGTTATGGTTCAAAGGAAGGTTACAAAAATAACAGCAGCCATCCTAAACTTATCTGAAAGATTTACAAGAAGTCTGCTACAATGTGTGGGTTTTGACCTCCAGGAACACTAAATTTTATTCATCTTGTGCTGGGGAACAAAACACACTTGGAGCATTAAATCAGCTTCATTTCTGTACTCGAGTGCTTATGGGATTTGGAGCAGAGGTTTAGATTATAAGGAAATAGTTGTCAAGTGTAAAGTACAATTAAGACAGTTTTGGTGCCAGAACTAAGATTTTATTTTTCCTGTGGACCAAGGAATTTAGTTTTTCTCAGCTCTTAATATAGAGAGGGTGGGAAGGAGGGTATTTTTTTCTCTTTTATCTGAACAGTCAAAAATGCACTAATATGACATTAGCGTTGCATGAACTGATAGTTTTACAATGCTGACAATCTACCATGTATTTTCCTCCTGTTTAGGACTTGACCTCATACTTTAAAAATCTTTCATGTATTTGGAAATTTTCCTTAGTACTCACTGTCAGTTTAACTAGCCTCCCAGTGTTATATTTCAGGTGCTGCACACAGAGTGAAATCCTGCTAAATATCTAGGTTCCCTTGAAAACTTTCAAACCACTGCACTTTTAGAGTTTTATAACAAACCTCATCTCTTTCTGTCTACTAAGTCTGTGATACTAATAGGGTTATTTTAATGAGTTATGTACCAAAGACATGAGAGTACCTTCAGTCAAGGATTTGAAGTTAATGTATTATACATTATACAACCTGGGACAAGACTTGTCCTAAGAGCTTGTAGTCTTCATATAAAACCAGAGATGAGTAGATAAAAGTGGATTGGATGGCAGAGGAAATGATCAGAGAGTGGTCAGAGACTGTGTGTGAGGGAGGAACTGATCTCTTTTTTGCAGTTCAGTGACCTATACAGACACATAGACAAGTAGTAGACCTTGTCTTTAGGAGCCACCAGTGTAAATCAATAGGCATCAGTAGTTACTTTACATGACTGAGCTCAGAAAAATCCCCAAATTATTGCATCATGGCATTGAAATTACACAGCAGCATCCTTAGTTCTCAGATGTTCAGCAATTTCTGGTGATATTTACCTGGGACAAGCAAGTCCTCTGAAACTGACAGACATAAACATCTGACGGTATCTGTGGTACCCTTGCCAAGCCCTGTGTAAGGAGACACATTTTTTTCCTCACTCAACTGCAGTCAGTATACATTGTTCTGTGTACATGGAAACCAAAAAGTTGCCGTTCGTTTATTTATTTATTTATGTTTGATTCATGTAATTGTGTAATCCAGCTTGCATTGTTTGGTGGGACAGAAGGAGTGTGGGTGACTGTGGGAGAAAATTTGTTTCCTGTAGGAACTGCAGTAGGTGAGGAAAAAGATGTGTAAGACAAGGAGGCACAATGTAAAAGAGGAAATTTATGATAGAATCACATCTCTATTTATATCTGTGAATATACAGAGAAATATTAAAAATGTTTCTCTCTTAAAGCAAGAAAATCATCTTTATTATATGTCACACGAAAGAAACATGTCCTTCCTGGTATGTACATTTGGGAAATGGGATACTTGCTGTGTGATGGCTTAGTCAAGCTCTACTAAATCATTAGCTTTGCCTTTGTCACTGGGAGAACAAACTTCAGAAATTTGTAGTCAGATGTACAGAAACATTTAGATACCAAAATATTTTGAAAGACGTTCGGAGGACTTACCAAAAAAAGCACGACCATCCCCACCCCCAAAACAACAAACAAACAGAAACAAATAAATAAATTCGGATTTAGTGCATCTTCCCTTGATGCAATTTCCCTTGATTCCCTTAAGAATTTGTAAATACCCTTGTCACTTTTGGAACTAAATAACCTCAGGTTAGGTTTTAGTACCAAAACTGCTAAAACACATTTCAAGGTTTTTCAGGGTCTAATGTTTCAGCAGGACTCAGGTGCTGTAGTGCCACTCACCCTGTGCTTATGCCCAAGATCACCTACCAGGTTTACCCAGGAAAGCTCTCAACAAACTGGTAATCTCCACCACACAGCTCCCCAAAGCAATACAATTGTGTTAATCTGACAATTCACGTAGGGCAACTGGCACCCTCTATACAAGAGCTCAATTTTTAAGAGAGAAGTTGAAGATGAATGAATTCAGCCATCTGTTACCATTTGCTCTTTTACTGTAGATACAACGACAATGTTGATGTGTATGTGAGCAGAGCAATGCATACAAAACACATGCTTAAACCCACGTGAGGACCCAAAGATAAGATACAAAGAAAAGGTACAAAGATAAGGTACAAAACATCTATCTAGTTACACTTTTACACACTGAAACAAACCTGTACTGAAAGTAATTGAACATTTACTGATAGAGTCTAGTCTGGCACATTCACCAGTGTGAAGTGGTGTAACCTTGTACCAGGCAACTACGTGGTCCATATTTTGGCTCAGAGTTGTTTCCACCTCTGGTAACAGCAGCTAAAAGTAGATGTCTGATCTAGCTGAACAGTTCAGAGCTCCTGAATCAGGTGCATAGCAGACCTGTGGAAAGAGAATTATCTTGATAGAAAGCATCCCACAATATCAGTCCCCTATATTACAAGGAAAAAAAAGAAACAAGTGGAAAGTGAAATGATAGTTATGTATCTGTTCTCTGAGTCAACATTGATGCAATTATTGAGCTGCATTAAATAAATATAAATAAATTAATAAATATAAATGTAATATAAATAAATATAAGTATAAATATAAATAAATATGTCAATATTACTTCACCAGTAACATATAATGCCAATCTTTGTAGACACTTACAGGGAAATACTTCACAACTAAAACTGGCTGTGCAAGACCGTCAGTTTCAGATAGTAAAAATCAAAGTCAAAGAATTGTCTCTTACAACAGGAAGACTAAAAGCAAGCATATAAACTGTATCTTAATAACTAAGTGACACATTTTGTACCAGTCTTAAACATTTATTTCCTATTCAAGTAAAACAAAACATCAAATAAGCATCCAAAAACCTCAGACTCACTTTTGCTATTCAGAATGCCTCTTTGTGTGTGTCTGTGTATCTGTTCTCCATCTTCTATCTAAAATTAATATCCAGATGACAAATTATGGAACTATATAACCAAAATGTAGGTATAGGAACAAATACACCTCCTATTTGTCATTGTAGAATTGGCATTGCTGAAATGTGTAAAAATAAAGGAAAATCCATGGCAAAGGGAAGACCGCTGCCTTCTGGAGCTCTTCACTACAGGCCTAGAAAAAAATAAGGGAATGGTCATATGATGTTTTGAGGTGATATTATTATAAAGAATATTTTTAATTTTAAAGTTTTGTGATTATCTTTAAATACTTTAATAAAGTGAATAAAACATTTAAATACATGCTTAATTAATTAAATGAATAAATGAATGAATATCCCCAAAATATCTTTTATTGTTAATCTATTTCTTTATGCAATGACTTCAGAAATAGTTGTCATTTTATTGCTACCTTAATACAAAATTTTTAAAGCAACCTCAAATGCAAATGAAGAAGTAGCTGTTGGCTTTTGCCATATTTATTCTCTGACACAAGAGTGGAAATGTCTCCAAGTGGCAGTGCTCATATCCTGAGAGCCACTTCAAAGCAAAATGTCCGGTTAGTTCTCATGTAAGATTCTTCTCATCTAATCTCAGCCACAGTGCAGGGAAAACTGTTTTGGTTACAGATTCCTTCTATCTACAAAATAGATAGCTCTGAATAGAGACCTTTTCTACAACTTTTATAAGCGTTTTCTTATACTAGTCCACTAAAGTTCATCAATCAAGAAGTGAAGGGACTGTCTTGGATCTATGGGAGTAATGCAGTTTGCTTGACTGCCAGAACACATTTGAAAAGATCTTGAGCAAAGACATGAAAATGCTGTGTTTCAAACTGATAGGACCCATGAAAGCTTCTTACCAGGTGAAATTACCTTCTCAGGAAGATGTATCTCACTAGCAAGACAAGCAGTTTGAAATAAATTAGCACTATTAATATATGGCCATAAGCAAAACCAAGCATGTTACATCTCCCAGTAACTGGCATTCATGGCATTCACTTCAGTACTTGATGCTTGTTTTCCTTTTATTGCTATCAAAGTAGTAAACTTTTTTTTTTTTTTTTTTTACATTTTATTGGTATTTTTGGTTCTATTCCCAGGGAATACTAGGAGAACAGGACTGCTTGGAAGACAAATTTATAGAACAAAGCCATGATTTCCTTCAGTCACTGCACATCCACAGGGAAGAGTAATTTGTGGAAACATGGAAATGGAGGAGTAATGGATTTCTCTGTCAAAATGATGAGTGAAAGAAAGAAGTAATTACCATTAATGCACTTCAATTATGGCTCAACGGTTTTTTAGCTGTATGTTCCCATTTAATTTTCATTTAAAACAAAACAGTTGCCACAGACCCAGAGCTAAAAACAGAAATCCCTTTCAGCTACTGGCAAATTAGCTAGTAATGTTCTTATTATATAAGCAGAGGGAAGATTGGCTTCTTCCAGGCAAACACAGGAAGTGCTTTTTTGTTTCAGGCACTACTCTTTCTCCCCCCAAACTCACAGTTGAACTTTATTTCCAATGTTATAATCAGCTAAGCATGATAATACTTTTTTTCTGGTTCCTATTTAGCTTTCAAAGCCCTCACAGGATTTCTGTCATGGATCAGTGGCACCTTCCAGGAGGGAGTGAGGTCAGTGGACATCCTTGGTATACAGGAAGGCATGTTCTATTAGAAAAGGGAAATGTTTTCAAATCCCTCAGATCTTAAGCTACTAAAAATAAACTAATGAGCCTTAAATTAACTTTTTTTTTTTTTCCACAGCTTTTCCAAGCCAAAAGAAAAGTATTTATTATCTGGGAGTGACATGCAGGAAATTAGGCTTATAAATTGTGTTTAAATGATTATAGTTTCCAACTTTCCTTAATTCTAATCTCAGTATCAGTCTGTTGTAGAGTGTATGTTTTAACTTCAGTGGTTTTTTAAAATTGTTTCTCATTGCACTGTGAGAAATATTTATAGTGGAGGAGCTCCAAAAGACACATGCTGTAGGAATCACCTTGCTATCCCTATTTGACTGTCTGCCTGGAACAGCTGCGAATTGGTGTTCACATTCAGTGTTGCCTCTCTACATTCCTCCAATAACCAAAATGAACTTGATAAATTATCTGTACTTTTGAAATGCTCCAGAATGAAGTCAGAGCTGGGATACCAGCAAACAAATTAATATCTGAACGAGTATGAATTTTTTTGGTGAAACTCATCCTTACAGTGGCATCCTTACACTGAATTTCTATCCATGTTGCACGCTGTGCCCTTGTGTGTTTGTAAGAGCTACACTAGCTCTATTCTGCTGCCTGTTAGAGCCACAGGTGATTCAAGCTGGGGCGTGTATGATCCATACACATCAAAGAAAGAGAGCTTCTGGCAGAGTTTGAAGAAGACCAGCAAGCATTCCTCCACAGTGGCTTGGTTTGGGGCATGTCTGTCCCAGAAGGTACTTTGGATATAGCCTCCTTTTTGGGGTGACGATGAGAGAATAGGAATTTGAGTTATGCCATGTTAGCTGACCTCAGGAACAGAGAGTCGGCGCGTTTTATTTAGTACTATAAACATGCTGAACAGAGAAGATGTTAAAGAACATCAGGCTATATTTAATGGGTTCCACTATGACACCCACAAAACTTCTTTGGGACCCTTTCCGTGTTGTGTTATCTACAGAGAGAATGACAATAAAGTCAGAGGTGTTGCTGGCCCAACTACTCAGAAGTGTGAGTTTATGAACAGGTGTTATATTAATCAGTTCATCACAAGCACAAAAACCCAGGTGGGTTGGTACCTCTCCTTTGCATTGAATTTTTGAGCTAGCTGTTACCAGGTTGTACATCACAAGCCAACTCTCCAGATCAAAAGGGAGTGAGAGATGTAAGTCATGGGCAGAGGAGGACTTTGGAGTGATATCATTCAGTTGTAGGAAAAGTTACAAATTAAAGTAAGTTAAAGATTACAACAGCCAGAAAACTTACTACAGTTACCTACCAGCTACAAAACTCTTCGTACATTAAAACAAACTTCAAAAATTCAGAATTTCTGCACTTGCAGAATCGTAAGAAATTCAGATAGATGAGTGTGAGTATGAGACCAACAAGCTGTCAGGGAGTGTTTCCAGATCTTAGTAAATCTGGACCAAATCATGGTGAATAAGAATAGTTCATGCCTTGGGCTACGGACCCAGCCCTCTTGCAACATCTTTGCCTTTAAATGCAGTCACTAATGGCTGAGCCCCACAAAGTCGTCACAGGGACATTTAAATGAAATCACTGCAAAACAGTGTCTGCAGAACTCCATGTACTAGAGTCTAAAATCCTTTTAATTGAAAATGCAGAAAAAAGTCTGTAACTTCTAAATGTCAGAACACAGTGCTGAGCCACTTGCAATGACATGCGCTTGATAGAGTGGGTGAGATGATCCCATTGTTTCCCTGTGAAGACTTGTCTTTCTTTTTCCTGCCTTTCCACGGAAGATCTTGGCTTTTCTTCCTCCACCTGCAGAGTTCCTGGAGGAAACTGACAATATTTCACACTAAGTTCAAACATACCATGTTTTTATCCTGAAGTTTATTTACATTTCTTGATTACACTTGTTCTGGCTCATTTCCTTTGTTTCATTCTTGCCAAAAAAACCTTGCTAGAGTGCTTGTCAGTTATTAATAAATTGAGTCAAACAGTAGCAAGTGTAGGTCAACAATTTTGGCAAATATTAATGAATGCCATTTTCATTGTTAGGAGAATCTTTGGCCCGTTTTCACATCAAACATAAATTCCAGCCCTTTAACATCTGTTTTTACTATATTCAGATTGGCATAAATACAAATGAAAGGAAAACGAGACTTAAAGATACGTTTTCAACAAAAGATGCAGATACTCCATCACTGAATGCACTCTAAGAACTTTTGCAACAAAAAAAAATGTAGTGAATAACTGAGTTTTGTTTGACTGTTAAGTGATATTTCATAAATCATGAATCATGAAATGAGAAAGAACAAATATCAGATTAGGTCCTGTGAGAAACTAAGGGAACACAAACAAACAAAGAAACAAACAACAACAAAAAATCGATACTTCGTCATGAAATTCTAGTGACGGGCAATCCACTGTTGCCATTGAAGAATTATTTAATTCAGTTATAACAATTACATGCATAGCTAAATAAATAAATAAATAAATAAAATAAAAAAGGATTTTATTTATTTTCTGAATGTACTCTGAATTAACTTCAAACCTTTGTGTTGTTTTTAGATGTTGTTTTATAGCCCTCTTTATCAGTTTGGAGCTTCCCATGACACAGAGAGTCCAAACAAGTCATCACAACCTCTGGAATTTAATTAGTTCTCTGAAGCTTTCCACAACAATACATAGCTTTCACCCTCAGCTTTTCTTTGAATTCTGCACAGTTCGACACCATCCATTTAAAACTGTAAATTCAAGAGAACTGGAAAGGGCAGACAAGTAGATTTGTACAGGTAACAAACAGCAGAACCTCTTCCCCTGACTATATATCTAGGGATAACTTTTGGCCTTTTGGCGTTACTTTTTGTCTTCCTCTGTCACAGTATGAAATTATTTTGTCTTTTATGAAAATAATATTGTAAACTATAGAAACCAACCTCTTTTCTGAGACTTAATATACATACATATATATTAAGACTATAAATATATATATATTCTAAAACAATAGAATACTAATCTGTCTTTGTGAAGGTAGATTTTTCTAAGTATCCATCTTCTACCCCAGGAAATCTCCATGTCTGTGGAAACAAGACTTTGCTGTGTAATGCTTTTTCTGCTGCTAGTCAAAGCAGATTATTTGCCTTCCTCTGTTGAATCACACCATTGATTGTAATGTATATTTACCTCTGCTGGGGGAGGACAGCATAATTTTTCTTCCAGATTCTCTTAGTGCTCTATCTCAAAGACTCTTTAATTCTGAACCTAGAATAAAAGACTGATCATCTAATGCAACTGATATTATAGTTCTTAAATGTTACTACAAAATGTTTTTAAATGCAATAAATTTGAGGAAAACAAAATCAGTTGTTGAGAAGAGGAAAGTCTATATGTTTGTCCTTGCCTAGTATATTGAAGAGACCTGGCTTCCTGAGAGCTACAGAAATCTTCGTGAATACCCCGGTCATGTGAGACCATA
Organism: Anser brachyrhynchus; assembly: GCF_964034855.1. Classification (NCBI taxonomy): domain Eukaryota; kingdom Metazoa; phylum Chordata; class Aves; order Anseriformes; family Anatidae; genus Anser; species Anser brachyrhynchus. The sequence continues at coordinate 113,398,046 of NC_137696.1, read as the reverse complement.
CCTCTCTTCCACTGGATGGATAAAATGGAAGGCAACATGCCAATATATATGAAAATAGTTCAAAGTCAGCACCTGAACCTCTGTAATAAAAATACAGCAAGTCATTAGGAAATGTATGAAGTAAATTTACATTAGGACGTGAAAATGATTTGCTACTGATATTGAGATAGTACAACACAAAGGGGAAAGGGGTAAAAAGGGAAAGAAATAGATCCGCCCCCCCCCCGCCCCCCCCCCCCCCCCCCCCCCCCAGTAATTTTACTTCGTAGCCTTCTTTTCTCCTGGAAGACATTCTTCATTAATGCTACATTGTGAACATGTTGGATCTTAATTTATTAATTGCATTCATAAAATACTTTCTTGTCAAATCACAAATGTTACCCATACTAATAAAGAAGAATGCAAACCTCCCCTTAACTATGAAAAGTGGAGTTAGCAAGTCCAGGCTGCCCAAGCTCTGCCCAAGAAAGATCTATAGTTGTGTCTTCAGTGTAAATCAAAGGTGGGTTTCTGGATACTGAAATCTGTCCCATAATGTTAGTCAGAACAATCAGATATTTCACCTGGACATACTAGTGATATCCTTAATAACTGGGGAGTTAGAATAGGCCCAAAGACCATAGCCACTGAGTATTTGGGGTGTGAAAACAGCGTTTAAAAGGGCAATTCGTTTTAATTGTATGAATGTAGACCATTCTGTGTCATTTGGTCTCAGGACCAGAAAATGGTATCAGGCACATTCAATTTACTTGTTTAGGTGCACTTTTAGCCCCTTTGAAGACTGGACATTTGTATTGCTCTAGTAGATTCTGAAATTCATAGTCCTTCTCAAGTGAATGTTTGCAATTGCCAATGTTATGTCAGGAATGTATTTAAACATCTAAGACTGTCTGCTTTGGTCCCAGGGACACAGCCTGAGTATACAGTTGAGTATCCTTTTAACAAAAAAAACCTCTCAGACTACATTTCTAACTTTAACAGTGTCAGCTATGCACTTAGAGAAAAAGACTGCTGAATTCTATAAACTTTATTTCTGAAAAATTAGATGGGAGTCATGAACAAGCTGCTCCAGGAAGAATTTAGTGCCTTTTTGAATAATCCATTGAACCTTCAAGTGCTCTTAAGTAGCATTAGCTGACAGTTCCAACTGCACTTTCTAGACCTGAACCAGATGACTTATTAAAGTAGTATTTAGTTACAAAAATACTTCCCTGTGAATTAGGAAAACATCTAGTTTGTGTATGTAAAGATTCCAAAACTAACCACTGCAGCTGGTCTTTAATTTCATATATTCATAAGCTAGCATAATAGAATAGCTACTATTTTGAGGGCATTTTAAAATATGATACTTTTGGGGAGGAAAATAATGTCTTTTCAATATGTTAAAGGACAGGTTGTTTTCCCAGTTGCTTTGTGAAATACATGGGTTGATCTAATGAGGAATAAGGACTTGTAGGCAGACAAAGCAACTTCTCAGGTTTCCCTGTTCAAAGGGAAAGGGAGAATGAACAAAGTCTTTTCTGGGGTGGGCAATAACATTCTTTATTACCAGTAGTATGTCTCCTAGGGTCTCCCTAGATCATATTTTTGGGCAGGAGACATCACATTTCCATAAAAATCTTTATGGAAAAGAGGGAAAAAATGTCTGGCCCTGGGACAGGAACTGGAACTAGTATCTTCTCCCTTTCTTTGAAAAACAATAACAAACAAACAAACAAACCCCCTATATCCACAGAGAACTAGAGATGCTGGGGTAAAAAAGAGGTGAATCGCGAATGCCATGAAACAATTCTAATTTTTATACCTGTAAGGAAGAGCCCATGAAGATGAGAGCCTTGACATGACATTTATCTGCTTAAATGTAGAAATGTCTACATTTACATCTGAGAAGAAAATGTAGCCTCCCTTCTCAGCTTTTGGAGAGACACAGAAATTCAATCCATGTCTATAGGGGGCAATACATTTTAGCAAAGACCTCTTTGATTTCTAAATGGGAAATGGGAATCACACCCCAAACATCTCTTTTATTTGTTTGTTTGTTTGTTTATAAGTGTTAAACTACTGATCTTACAAATATATGGGTGTTTATATACACCTGAACCAGGTGACTTGAGATGGCTACAAATAAATAAAAATAAACAATAAAGAATAATAAACAATAAATAATGGCTACAATAAATAATGAATTCCATCCCCATTTGCATACGGATCACAGAATCATGCTCAGGCCCCAAACTGTGAATTTACTTTTTTTTTCTGTCGACCCCAAAAAGTACTTCTGAAGCAGTAGTAGTCAGTAGTTCATGCAAAATTTGGAGTGTTTAGAATGTAATTGATCACATGGTTTCATTCAGTTTTTTCCAAGAAATGGTTCCATACCAAAGCAAACTGTTTCTCAGGCACTGGAAACAGTGAAGCTTTGTTTCTAGGTATTCTATCACGTGACTAAATGACTTTGAAAGAACAGTACTAAAGCTTCTGCATGACCTTACCCTTGAGTAGACACTGGAGAGGTCAAAATAGCTTAAGGATAGGCAAGAGGAAAGGGATAAAAAAAAGTGAAAATGTCTTCACCAACTGCAGGAAAAAATCATTTGGTGTTCTCACATTGATATATTCCTGAGGAAAGAAATCTAGAGTGCAGAATGACAATTTTGATGTGTAATAAAGCACAGCCTCCAAATGGAACTCTTATTAAAGTTAAACATTTCACCGTCAGACTAAGTCCTTTTCCCTAGGGAGGAATTAATACAAAATATACCCAGCGACATATTTTCATCATTTTTACAGGAATTTCAGATTGTATTTTTTTTTAATCTCTTACTAGGTAATAGATTTAGTTCAAATTCACACCTAAGTTTGAATGTTTGGGGTGATGAAGGGAGATAAAGAGACAAGTAACTCACATGGTCCAAGGGATTATTTGGCTCTTGTTTCCATAGGTAAACAGGTTTCCGATTCTTGATCTGAAAGGGTGGATATCTATAGATTAGACTAACTTCTCTAAATGATGTGTCTCAGAAAACTAAAACAAGCAAAGAAGAGTGTATATATTTTTTTACCTTTTTTTATTTTTTTTTTTAGCACTGTACAATAAATTCTAGAATTCTACATAAATTCTTGACTTTTCTGCCAGAACAGCTACGTGTTCTGGACTTTGTCATTGGCTCCCTTTGCCAGCGGGAGATCAAGTCCAAAATCCAGGATTCAAATGTTCGAGATCTTTTTGCAAGTTTCTATCTACATCTACTCTTCCATCAAAATTTTACAACTATGGGACTTTTTTCATGATTACATTAAAAACAAACTGCTCTGTTTGCCCAATTTGTGCGTTATGTGCCATTTCATAGAAGACCTCTGCTAGCTAGACATTGTCACTGAAATCATCATGAACAGAGCTGAGGCATTTCAGTCTGTTCTAGAACTGGTGGGTGGGGGAGGGTTATCTCATTTTCCTTCTTTTTCTGCTTTTCTACTTCTTCTTATGAAAACATAAGGCAAGGTACTCAAGAAAACTGACAAAACTGTAATAAGTATTGCTTTCTTCTAGAAACAGGTGCCCAGTGAAATCTTGAATCTTTGAATAAGTTAAGGAGTTTCCTTTTAATCTTTCTTTATATTCCATACCAGAATCCTGCACCACTTCGCTGGATTGTTTTTACTTCTAATGCTGGCAGGAAAGTTAAAAAAAAATCTTTCTCAATTCTCAAAATAATTCATAGAAGGATGATGCAGTAGCGAGTAGTTTCAATATATAAATATTCACTGAACTAATTATATTGCCCTGTTAGAACCTGGTAATCTTTTCTGCCCACATTTACTTTCAGCCATGCAAATAATAATTGATTATATATCCTTAGAATCTTAAAAATCCAGTAATACAAACATGGGAAGGGAACATAGAACAGGTATTCTTGGAGAGGAAAAAGCATAACAAATATTTGGATAAAAGCTTACATCCAGTGAAGGTATAAAGGGAACAGAATACACTAATTCCCCTTCCTTCCAGCTCGCCAAGGGATCTGTTTGTAGATGTCTCATTTCTCCTGTGTGCTCCAGTATTCCCTTTGTTTATTCTGCTTTACCTGATCATGTATCCCAATGAAGTTAAATGAAAAGAGATATTCATACTTTAACTATTGTAGTCCTGCCCTGGTTTATTACACTGGCACTATAGGTGAATAAAAATTCTTTGGAATTAGATAACAAAATAATAATAATCATAGAATCACAGAATGGTTTGGGTTGGAAGGGTCCTTGAAGATCATCTAATTCAAACTCCCCTGCCATGCTGGCTTGGAACCTGGAAGGTGTCCACTATAATTATATTGCTACTGTAATGTAATAGATGTAATAGGTATCCATTATAATTATATTGTTATAATGATAATAATAAATCAAAATCTGGAATGTTACTTCATCAAAATAATTGTCATGGAACTGCTCTAAAAGGTAACTTCTTAATTTCACTGATGAGTGCACTGATCAGTGCATTGATCTCATGCTTCATTTCTCATATACATGCTTCTGAGCATAACACAGTTTCATGGAATTGCCAGAAGTTTCACGTTGTTTTGGTCCCCTCTGTATATTCCATCCAAAGCCTGAAAGACAGCTGTCTCAGGTGATGCTGTCAACACAGCTACTGCTAATACTGCTGGTGAGTCTCATCAGTCTGCACAATTCATTTCACAGAGGTTATACTTTAGAATTGCTGGGAAGATATGGCTTGTAAGGTAACACTTTGTTTTGCAATCTTATCCAGATAGTTCCTGTAGATTGCAGTGTGTGAGCTGAGCTGAATCAACAGGATGTCCAGCTCCCTCACCTTGTTCTCTCATTCTGTAAGATTAGGTGTTCATCCTACCAAAGAAATAAATATGGACTAAGTACTATAAGAAAAGCAAAAGGAAAAAGAGATATTTCCTCTCCCAGAAAACAAAACCAAACATATATATATAAACATATATATATATAACATATATATATATATATAAATCACTTAACACTTGCATAGTTATAAAAATGCTTGAACAGATTTTGACTATGTGTGGCAGCAGAAAAGACTGGAGTGAAATTAAGTATTATAACAGTCTCATTTTTTCCTGTTTAAATCTTTACGTGAATGCTTTAAGGTCATCATTCTCACACTGGTTAAATTAGGCACCTATAAAGTGTCCTTAACAGAAATATTACCTTTAATTTAGCTTGGAAGAAAGTAATTTGTTATAATGTGTGAAAAGCTAGCACTTTATTAATTGCCATCCGAATGTAAAGTAAAAAAGAATGGGACTCCTGAGCTCTAAATGAGTGTCTAGTTCCTTTTCCAGGAGGCATTAACTCCTTTGTAGTAAAGATCATATTTAATAATTTGCCATTTATCTGCTAACTGGAGTCAGAAGTATCATTTCTGGTTATCTCTGTTGTGCCACCTAGGCACATTTAGGCACAATTCGAGTCAGTGTTTACAAACTTAAAAACAGTGAAACAGATTTATTTTTAAATACATGACTTCATAAGTGTTTTCCAAAGATAAATACTGGTCCACCATTCTGAAGTGTTTGGCTCGGATGAAGTCAGATAAAGCATAGACATAAAAAAGGATGCTCCTACTGTACACAGATTTAATTTTTGTTATTTTTTTCTTCCTCTCTGCTTAAGAAATTTGTGCTATACTTTGCATGGGGGGCTCCCAACCCCAAATGCTTCAGAACTCCTTTCTTCTCCAAAACAGAAACAAACAGTGTCAATCCGCAGCCCAGCATGTGAACAGCCCAACAATAATAAGCTAAGGTGTGCATGTGATGGAGCAAAACTGCTGATAAGAAAAATATTTTCAGTGACTGGTCTGAAATTAACAACTCAATCCTGTTCCCATTGAAGTTGGTATTGACACACCCCTTGCGAAAAAGACTACTAAGCGGTGGTTTGATAACAATGGAGAGACAAAAAAATCTAAGTTTAAATGGCTCTTCGTTTCTACGGGAGAAACCACAATAGCCTTCCTGGAAGTTAACAGCTGGAAGCTGAATCTTGGCTAATTCAAATGAAGAACACTTTCCTAGCAGTGCGGATAGAAGTGGGGACAGGAGAAGAATTGCATTCTTTAACTTTTGAAGACTTTAGCTTGAGCTCAGATACTCTTCTCAATGCTGTGCTTTAACCAGGTAACTTGCAGCCAAACATGTGGTTAAAGGGGTCTTAAACTTAGTACATGATCCTGATGTATTTTGGTGTTTAGGGGGAATATGAAGTAGGTCTGTGGCCTCTTCTGGTTCAGAAAGGGTTCTCTTTGATTCCTGCCTTCTGGAAAGAAGTAAATGGTCCATCCTGCTTTCTGTTCCTCAGTGCTAGGATCTGTTTTATGCTAGAGATTAAACTAAGAGAGGTAAATGTCCATTTGGAATTCATGTCTACTATTCAGTACAAGGGAGATAAGGACTGCCTATAATAATTACTACAGTAATACTTATTCTGGTATTATTCGATGTTCTTTTAACCACATTCCAGGCCTTTTATATGCCTGTCATTCTTCTAACGCCATTGGGTACATGGTACGACATCGTCTTTGTTGGCCCACCAATCGGCTGGCACAACTCTCCATTAAGGACACATGCTGTTAAGCCATTCAGTGACTTGCTAGGTAGCTGGTAAGTGAGGCATCTGGAAATCAGTGAGGTTCACCCAGAGGGCAATGCATCCCTTATATATTGCATATCTCTCTTAAAATGGGCTGCATCACTCTGAAAGTGGGTATTCTTTACCATTGATTATAGGTAGAGATTTAACAACTACCTATGAATAGCTCCCTAAATTTCAGATTGCTAATGACAGATGAGACAGGTCTTGTAGTGGGAATAATAGTCCTCAGTGAAGATAAAAAAATGCTGGCAGTCCCTCCAAAGCCTTAATACGAATATAAATCCTTAGTAAATAGTTTGGGATCTAAGGTTCTAGGCTATATTTAAACAAATAATATAAATAGTCTCACTGAAGTAAAGAGAACCGTAAGGAAGAAAGTAACATTTTTCCCTTAAACTAGTAGCCCACCCCAAGTGTTTCAAACGAATAAAAGAAATACAATTAAGTAACTCTTTGATACATTATCACTAGCAAAATTTCCGTTCTTGAGGCTGCTAATAATCAGTTTAAGCCACAATCACAATATTGTTTTATCTTCATTATTATCTTAAAGTGCGTATTAAAATACAGGTAATACTATGCATAATAAAGTTATCAAGATTTTTCTTAAAATCAGCAGTAGTGTTTGCTTTGATGATATCCTAGGGCAAAAAACACACTACTTGGCTAAATGTTCCATGAAAAGATATTGTTTCCATTCTTTTTATGCTTTTCAACATTTTTTCAAATGTCATTACTCAGGTTATCTTTGCAATTTTTTACACAATAGAAAGTCTATCAGAGCCTTTATCATCACACAAATCTCTTTTATACAGAACCAGTAGTATAAACCCTGCTGTTGTCACCTATTTCTTGAATACTGTCACACTACCCTTTCCTTCTTGATCTTCTCTTAATCTTTATAATCCCTTCTAACATTTTCTTTTCTAACAAGGAAAGTATCTGGATGTATTTAAAACCATTTCAGAAGTCCCACTCATATTTTCTGTGTTGTGCTACTCTATATTGCAAAACAGACGTTTTAGTGATGATTCTGAATTTTATGATATACCTCTGATATACATACTTTTGACTCTACATCCTAACTCAAAAGTCAAGAAGCTTTTAAAAGCTTGTAAGAATACAGAAAATCATGTCATTTTAGTTGTTATAGCTATTTCAGACTGCAACAGATAAATCTTTAACAATGGCTTGCTAATTACTTCTTGGTTGTTACATCAATTATTTTTGTCTGTAAGACCTATAAGCTATGCTATTTATTTGAATACTGTGTGCTAACAAGCAGCTAAACTTCTTAATTTCCTAACCAACAGCAATACATTACAATTAAAAAACCTAGTTTTTGCCAACATTAAATTCACCAGAAATGTGATTGCAAAGAACCTAAAACTTTTGAAAAATTTGTCTGAATTGAACGATTTATTTGCTTATCTCCCCCCACTCTGGGGGAAAGAGACAGAGCAAGAACAGAGATTCAGCTTTGTCTTTTCAGAAAAGGATTTGACCCCTTATCTTCCATCTTGCTGATGACTGGTTCAGTCACACAGGCTGGTGGTTAGTAGGGTATGTTTCCTTCATTCATTCTCATAATTCTTGCTTATATGGCATAGCCAAATATTTTTTGGACAAGACAGACATTGATTCCTGGCAGAAATTTGAACAACAGGCACCAACTTGTCTTATAGGAAGCCAGTCAGGCTATGGAGTCTTTATTGCCTCTTTGATGCCTGGCACAATAAAATTTTACTGTTCCATGCAAAAAGTAGCCTGTCCAACAAAAGGAATTGGAGCTGTAAGGCTTGTAGTTAGCACTCTCCACTGCAAGATAGGAGGAAGAAGGATATTACACACCCCAGTGAATTCTCTAGCTGCAGACGGATGAGGTAAGAGAGATCAGCAGACTCATTAATCCAGCCCCTTTTCTTGATTTTTCTCAACAAGCATTTCACTGGGCATGAATGAAGCATTCTATTTCAAATGAAAGAATGTGATTTTAGTGTTTCCCTTTTGTAATATATATATATTTAAGTTTCTTTAGTTTAATCTGAATTGTTTGTTTTACTGAATAATTTAAAACATATAAAAGTTTTTCTTTTATTATTATTATTTTTTTTGCACAGCCAAATTCACAACCCTTCTTAAAATATATTGCCGAGATACTTGACCATCTAGATGCCCAGTTCCTCTTTCATAGTTCTGAAACACAGATTAAACAAAAAGATGGCACTGAATTTTGAAGTTAACAAACGTTATTTAGTTTCATCAAGTGGAATTTTGTTGCAACTTGGTGTGGAAACTGATTCACTTCTGTCACTCACATGAACACACCCTCTTGGAGGATATTTTCTGGAGAGCAGGAAGATGTTTTAAACAAGCAAGGAGAGTATTTCTTTGATTTCTGTAAGAGCATCGACTAACTGGTGGATTTGCTATGATAAAGGTTTATCTGTTTGCAGTATTTTAGATCAAGATCATAAAATCAAAAATGTGGGTGTGATACAAACGGCTAGGCACAACTAGAAGCCTTACAACTTCATCCTGAACTGTGATCAAAGCAAAAATTTGGTGTTTTTGAAAACCTCCAGAGGGAAAGCCTACCCACACATGTTTATCATGGCAGTGTAATACTTGTATGTCCAACATAATGATGAGGATAATGATATGAAACTGAAAACGGTGCTCTTCATGTGAACTCATGATTTTTTGTTGCTGCAGAAGAGAATTGAGAAATACACTTTAGCTTGTTGGGTAAGGCACAGTATGACTTTTGGGGACTTAGTTGTCCTTAGTTATGGAAATTTAGAACAGGGATTCTGCTTGGTTAATAAACACCACCAACAACAAAAAAGGCATTTTCACTACTTCCCTCTAAGAGAAAATGTTTTTCCAAATGTCCATTACAGAAATAATCAAATGACCTGATTCTGTTTCTTAGGTGCTTTGGAAAATGCTGTTTTTCAAAAAATTGTGCTGAAATCTTATGAGAAGACATTTTCATTCTGAAGGATCTGTTTCTACTTGCACTTATACCCTTCTGTTTGAACACCCTGCCTGATTTAACTTCATTATTAACAAGCAGAGGTAGATAGTAGGCTTTGAATACTGATTCAAAAATCAGCACACATAGGAAATCAAACCATATTGATAACACTTTTCATGATTTTTGAACAATTTACATATTGGTTTATAAACTGTTTACAATGCTTATATTTAGATGATGAATGAACACCAGATTCAGTATTGAACAAAATGGGAAAACTCCCTTCAATCTCAATTGAGTCTAGTGAGTTAGACGCAAAGGAAAAGGGGACTAAGAGAAGCGCAGAAATGTTGGACTGATTAGTTACAGTTATCTTAATTTGAAAATGCAGAGCCTCTTTCCCACCCATCTTGTCTGCCATCCTTTCTAACCACAGCAGTCATATATATGTACTAAATACTTTTGGAACAGCAAATAATGCATGCAGTATGTCAAAAGTCCATAGAAGTCACTGAAAAGAATTATGTTGACCTCCAAGAACATTGGACTAGACCCAAGATCCTTAAGGGAAAGTATTATTATAACGATGAAGTAGAATCAGTCTGTGAGGAAGGGGAAGGGAAGGGAAGGGAAGGGAAGGGAAGGGAAGGGAAGGGAAGGGAAGGGAAGGGAAGGGAAGGGAAGGGAAGGGAAGGGAAGGGAAGGGAAGGGAAGGGAAGGGAAGGGAAGGGAAGGGAAGGGAAGGGAAGGGAAGGGAAGGGAAGGGAAGGGAAGGGAAGGGAAGGGAAGGGAAGGGAAGGGAAGGGAAGGGAAGGGAAGGGAAGGGAAGGGAAGGGAAGGGAAGGGAAGGGAAGGGAAGGGAAGGGAAGGGAAGGGAAGGGAAGGGAAGGGAAGGGAAGGGAAGGGAAGGGAAGGGAAGGGAAGGGAAGGGAAGGGAAGGGAAGGGAAGGGAAGGGAAGGGAAGGGAAGGGAAGGGAAGGGAAGGGAAGGGAAGGAGAACAGGTCATTGTTGTGTAGAAACTTCTGATGCTGTTTTTCTTTTACAAATAGCTCCACACAATAGAAATACTTCATGAAGCACTGGGGACTTCAGCATCTGCTGGCAAACAGAAGAGAAGAAGGCTTCTGTATGCATTATTTGTGCTGACCATTTAAAGCTTCATCCCACAAGAAGATATAAATGCTTCAGCAAATGAGAGGATCAGACTAAAGAAAATCAACAAATCAGAGAGACACCATATGGGCAAAGACACTCTTTTGTGTAAAGTTGTGTCATGGAGAGATATTTTAATGTGCAAGGAGGTGTTGAATGGGTGCTTGAGGCAACAATGTGATACAGAAACTGTTTCTATTTATATGGAACTATTTCAGTGCCTCCAGGACTAGAATAGTCATCCTGGGTTACTAAGGGCTGCTGACCCGGAAACTTATGAAAGACATTTCTGTTTGGAGAGCCCTTTGGAGAGGTTGCTCAAATTAGTTGACATCTTTCTGAAACAAGCAGCAGTTGTGTGTGCAAGTTGGGAGAAAATACTGTGTTTCAGTCAGTGCTTACTTTCTCATGGGAAGAAAGTGTGTGAACAGATCAGAAAGGCAGCAGAGCTTTTGCATCTGTGTCAGGGCAAACGAAAGCTGGCAGTCAGGTGGCTCCCCTTCTCACAAAAGGAACAAGTTGAGGAAGGTAATTACTGTTTAATATTTCCAACAGGATGTTTGAAGGGAGCATTTAATTATCCTGCCAACATCTATTCAAATAAACATGAGGGATTTAGAACATTTTTTTTTGGAGATGCAGGCTTAAAAGGAATACCAAACATTCTGGGGCTCTAAACCTCTTAGATTTCATGTGTAATGTGGCATAGTAACATGTTTCTATTGACATTTTGCCTTGTACATGAAATGATGCCTGCCCTAAAGAACACAGCAGTGATGTGTCCTGTTAAATTAGCCTGCCTTCTCACTCGCCTTCTAGCTAGTGTCTAAATCCTATCTTGAACCTTTACTGGTGAAGTAATATTTTAGTAGAGCACGAGGACAATATCTGAGTGCACCTCTTTTGTTTTGAGCTAATTGTCTTTTAAAGCAAAGTCATTTGCACATTTTGAAAATATTGAGAGAAATATTCTGATCATTATTGTAATTGATTAAATATTCTTCAAAAAGTGTTATATCTGTTGAAATTGTCAACAGAAAATAGATCTATTAATACGTATTTGAAAACAGTTAATGCTTGTTTCCTTTACACATATAGTCACACACATAAACATATACATGTGTGTTGAGGTTTTTTATTATTATTATTAAAAGGAAAAAAAAATAAAAACTTGTTCCATCCTAACTATAAAATCTTCAGGGTTCAGACCAGATCTTCTCAAAAGTGTGCATGGGTCAGTGGTACCTCAATGCAGACTGAGTGCGTAGGTGCTCAGCAAGCCTCAGAGAGAGGCTTGGGAAAAAAGCAGTAACTGAAAGGAGTAGGGAACATTGAATAAGGATGTGATTTGGGGGGTGAGGGGGGTTGATTTTCTTTTTAAACCTGAAAACAATATAAATTTTTGATTTAAAGTTTTAACATCGCTTCATAATTGCAACAACCAACAAACCTCTTTTTTTTTCTTTTTTTCTAACTGCTCAGAGCAAATAAATTAACAATATTATTTTTATTTTAATACTACTACTAATAATACTACTATTAATAATACTAATAATAATAATGTTAAAATGAGTTAAGAAGAGCATTAATCTAGGCCTTAATATAAAAATCAATATATCAAAGTTCAGTGTGAAGCATCCCTACCCCTGCTATTCTAAGCATGAAATTATTAAGGCCAAATCTTTTGTAATTAGTTGTTTAGATAAAAACATTAACAGCTTATAATATCTACATTTTAAAAATCTACAAACTGAGAGAATTAATATGTCACTGATCTTAAACTTCACTTTGGACTTTGATTTTCCAGTTCTTTTGATGGCTGAGAAATGACTTTGCAGCTTAGACACATCCAAAGGGACCCTGTGTAATAGTTAATGGGAACGTAAAAGAATATCCACCTTCTTCAGAAATTAAGTGAAGATAAAATTTGAGAGGATGGTTGATCAAAATGTGAGAGGGACCAAAAGCGGTAAGTAGAGCAGAACAACAAAGACAAGAAAAAGACCTGGAAATCAGGCAATTCTAATATATTTTGTTATTGTGATATCTTAGTATATACAGCATGGAACTACATACAGATCTGCCTGAATACACCCTTCCTGAGCTCTCTGGTGGTCAGGTAAGTACTAAGGATTTTTTCTAATAATTGAGTAGCCCCAAGGTTCCTTACAGTTGTTAGAGTTCCATAAGCAACAGATGAGAAAAATGAAGGACAACCAGGGGAAAAAAAAAAAAAAAAACAGATCAAGGGAACTATAAAACAGTGGAGGCCTCTGTAAAACTATGTGGCTTAGGCATGAGCTCAAAACTGGGTGCTCATTTAAATGGTCCTCTAACTTTTGTACATTAATGCCTGGGTATGCATTTTCAGATGTTGCCTGAGTTTCTGTATAAGTTCTCTGTATAGTTATGCAATAAGGAATGCATTATATGGGTGGGTCTTGCATTCCCCCATAATATAACCAGTTTTACTCAGATATGTCAAACTTTGAAATTAGTTTTATGTCTATCTACCCACTTATTTATCCATGTAGGATGAATGATGCATGCTTTTCTTTATTGTAGTCGTAGTATTTATATTCATTTCAAAAGATTACAAGTAAAACAGGCTTATTATTAATGAAATGGGTGGAAGTCCTTGTAAGGCAAGAATTCACTTGTGTGGTATCCTTGAAAACTCCCATTATGTATAGATTAATAGGAGCCATAGCCTTGAAATCATATTCATTTTCCAATTTGAAAAGGGTATTTCTACCTTTTTTTTTTGTTTTGTTTTGTTACTGAGATACCATCCAGTGTTGTAAGTAAGAATACAGTCTGTAGGTTTTTTGTTGTTGTTGTTGTTGTTGTGTTCTCTGAATGTGGCATGTGGTTTGAGTTTTAAGGCTTATTTCCTTTTGGTCTAATGAGACTCTGAAAGTGATTAAATAGAAGAAAGACAGGTTAAGCCAATGACATTTTATCAGAGGAAACAGTATCAAATCTAGTGCCTGAAAAAAAAAAATAAATTTGTAGGTTCCCAAGGTTTCTCCCAATAAAATACTTTCTTATGACTAGACTAGTAAACAGAAACTCCAGGCATTAAATTTTTGTCAATCAGAGTTTAAAAAAAAAAAAAAAATAAAAGTAATGATCAGAAAAAAAATGTTCTTGTGTGGTATGCTCAATTATCTGGCACTCCATTCTAGCTGTGTGTTTTTAGTTTTATGCTGTAATATCTCTTTGCTGAACTTCCTTCAAGCTCAGGGAAACTCTACCCAAATCAAAACCTCAGTTATGGTTTAAAGAACATTTAAAAGAAATGGCTTAAGCCTATGCTGAATAATACCTTGCCATTAGATCCCACATCCTCAGGGTCCACAAATTAAGATGAGTTGAAGGTCAACTCAAGCTTTATGATAAAGAGTACAGATATGATGGGTATACAACAACTGTTTGAATAAATCACCATTCAAAGTACTGCCTGTGCTATGTACGCTTTGGCAGGTAAATTATGGTTATTGGATTTGAATGGATATTACTATGATGGTGGAAAACAGTAAATTTGCCATTGTTTTGTACAGAGGCTTTGATATGTCACCAGAAACCTACCATGTAAGGAATTGCACATGTGGTTGCTAGTGGAAGAATCTGGCTCCAAAGCCCAAAGACTGTGCAGTGATGTTGACCTTGATAAACAGCTGTCTACACTTTGGCTGTTTTGAACTCATGCCTGTTTCCTAGAATTATGCACATTGTGTTATTTTTGTTATTTATTAGTTTTACTGCAAAGCCTGTTGTGCCCACACAGGTAATCAACATACTGAGAAACATAGGTGGTAAGTAAAATAGATTTTAAAATGGATGACATTTCATTTGCTGTCTCTCTCCAGTGCCTGTAGAAACTATATTTTGATAATCCATATTTTGCCTTATGTACTGAAAATTAAGGAAGATGAATCGTGTTCTTGCTGACCAACTTCTCTTTATTTTAATGATAAATTTGAAATGTTATTACATATGTTTAAATGTTTTAAACCTTCCATATCATGGAGCACTTACACACAGTAATATGTATAAGCTTTCACATTTTTTTTTGCTAAATACATATATGTTTATCACAGATTCACAGATTCACAGATTTCTCTAGGTTGGAAGAGACCTCAAGATCATCGAGTCCAACCTCCGACCTAACACTAAGTACTCCACTAAACCATATCCCTAAGCTCTACATCTAAACGTCTTTTAAAGACCTCCAGGGATGGTGACTCCACCACCTCCCTGGGCAGCCTGTTCCAATGCTTAATAACCCTTTCGGTAAAGAAGTTTTTCCTAACATCCAACCTAAACCTCCCCTGGCGCAACTTTAGCCCATTCCCCCTCGTCCTGTCACTAGGCACGTGGGAGAACAGACCAACCCCCACCTCTCTACAGCCTCCTTTCAGGTAACTGTAGAGAGCGATGAGGTCGCCCCTGAGCCTCCTCTTCTCCAGGCTGAACAAGCCCAGCTCCCTCAGCCGCTCCTCGTAAGACTTGTTCTCCAGACCCCTCACCAGCTTGGTCGCCCTTCTCTGGACTCGCTCGAGCACGTCCATGTCCTTCCTGTAGCGAGGGGCCCAAAGCTGAACACAGTACTCGAGGTGCGGCCTCACCAGAGCCGAGTACAGGGGCACAATCACTTCCCTAGCCCTGCTGGCCACGCTGCTTCTTATACAGGCCAGGATGCTGTTGGCCTTCTTGGCCACCTGGGCACAGTGCTGGCTCATATTCAGCCGACTATCCACCAATACTCCCAGGTCCTTCTCGGCCAGGCAGCTTTCCAGCCACTCATCTCCCAGCCTGTAGCTCTGCTTGGGGTTGTTGCAGCCCAGGTGCAGGACCCGGCACTTGGCCTTGTTGAACTTCATACAGTTGACCTCAGCCCATCGCTCCAGCCTATCCAGATCCTCCTGCAGAGCCTTCCTGCCCTCGAGCAGATCGACACACGCACTTAGCTTGGTGTCATCTGCAAACTTACTGAGGGTGCACTGGACGCCCTCATCCAGATCATCAATAAAGATATTAAAGAGGACCGGCCCCAGTACCGAGCCCTGGGGGACTCCACTAGTGACCGGCCTCCAACCAGATTTGACTCCATTCACCACAACTCTCTGGGCCCGGCCATCCAGCCAGTTTCTAACCCAGCGAAGCGTACGCCAGTCCAAGCCCCGAGCAGCCAGTTTCTCGAGGAGAATGCTGTGGGGAACGGTGTCAAAAGCCTTACTGAGGTCAAGGTAGACCACGTCCACAGCCTTTCCCTCATCCACCAAGCGCGTCACTTGGTCATAGAAGGAGATCAGGTTCGTCAAGCAGGACCTGCCTTTCATAAACCCATGCTGACTGGGCCTGATCGCCTGCTTGCCCTGCAAGTGCCGCGTGATGACCCTCAAGATAATCTGCTCCATGAGCTTCCCCGGCACTGAGGTCAAACTGACAGGCCTATAGTTCCCCGGGTCTGCCCTCCGGCCCTTCTTATAGATGGGCGTCACATTGGCTAGCCGCCAGTCAACCGGGACCTCCCCCGATAGCCAGGACTGCCGATAAATGATGGAAAGCGGCTCGGCCAGCTCCTCCGCCAGTTCTCGCAGTACCCTCGGGTGGATCCCATCAGGCCCCATCGACTTGCGCACATCCAAGCTCCGTAGCAGGTCGCCAACCATTTCCTCATGGATAGCGAAGGCCACATCCTGCTCCCCATCCCCTTCCACCAGCTCAGGGCACTGGGTGTCCGGAGAACAACCGGTATTGCCGCTAAAGACTGAGGCAAAGGCGGCATTAAGCACCTCAGCCTTTTCCTCATCCTTAGTAACTAGGTTTCCCCTCGCATCCAGTAGAGGATGGAGATTCTCCCTAGTCCTCCGTTTCGCGTTGATGTATTTGTAAAAGGATTTTTTGTTGTCTTTAACGGCAGTAGCCAGATTGAGCTCCAGATGAGCTTTGGCCTTTCTAATTTTCTCCCTGCACAGCCTCGCTACATCCTTGTAGTCCTCCTCAGTGGCCCGCCCTTTTTTCCAAAGATTATAAACCCTCTTTTTTCTGCTAAGCTCCAGCCGCAACTCTCTGTTGAGCCAGGCCGGTCTTCTTCCACGCCGGCTCATCTTTGGGCACGTGGGGACGGACCGCTCCTTTAATGATAAATAATTGTTTACTTATCTACTGCAACTTGCATAAAATAAAAGTATAGCAGGTAAGCCACCTACGTAAAAATAACAAATAAGAACAGACTCTGGCATGATGCTAAGCAGAATATTTGCCAAGGGCATGAATGTCAAGACAAGATTGCTTTCATGCTATTTTATCCTCATTAAAAATACTTGGTCTATTACATTGAATCTGTTTTTACATCTCACTATGTGTAACATCGAAAAAATTATTTGAAACAAAAGAGAAACGAGAAAAGAAGTGGAACATCCAGCTCCCCAGCTACAACCCATGTTTTCCTTTTTTTTTTTTCATCATGTACATTCATATCATCTGTTTTGTCCTTGCTGAAAAAAATAAACTTGAAACTTTTCTCTAAAAATAAATTGTTTACCTCTAAACACAGTAAAATAAGTCTTCCTTCTTGATTCTTCTTTCTGATTTGTTTGAAGAGGAATATTTGGGTAGTATTGTTGTTTTTTGAATTTTATATCATCTGAAATTGAAATACAGTTGAAATTGAAATATAATACATCTGCTACTCTTTCCTTACATCAAACATAAATTTAAAAATTTGATTAATAATATATATATATACATATGCTCCTTAGCTGAATTCCCTCTTCACACAAAGACAGGTGATAGAATGATCCTTGGATGGGCCTTTTGTCCACAAGTGTAATAAAACATCCATTTTTCATCAGCATTTCTTCTAAACTACTACACTCAGAAGAATGTTGACAGTAATATTCTAGTAACAAAATCTCTGTGCTGTTGTTAGCAAACCTGTTCTAATGCATTAACCTATGGCTTTATTATCCGCACTAATTTTCAAGTTATAACTTTTTCCTTTGCTACAGTAATTCTTTTAATAGCTACTAGTATGCCTTAGAAAGACCAAAAGTGAAGGAAAAATTAACTCTAGGAGAGATTAAACATGTTGAAGGAAACAAACAAATAAACAAACAAACTTTAAATTAATGTTTTCTTGATAAGACTGTGTAACGTGACTGTTTGTTGGTGGTTGGACAAGACAGTGTGACCATAAAAGATATGCTTTAGATGTGTGCAAAAGACAACCATAAAAAACATTTTCAGATAAATGTCAAAAAGTCAAAAGTTAATAAGTTGAGGACTTAAGCCAGACGGACTACATTTTTTTTCCCTGTGTCACTTTAAGCATTCATTATCTAACAGATAGGAAGTGATAAAAGGCAGCAATTTATTTATACAACATGTATAGCCATAAACTATATTTTGAGTCTATATTGAAGGAAAGAGTGTTCAACTAGTTATAAAATTCAATAATAACTAAGGATTATTAGTGGGCCCAGGATTCTGGAAAGATTGCAAGCCCAAGGCATTATACAAGCAAATGTAAACCACTTCCTAGACATTGGAAAGAATAAGAAACTTTTGTAGGCAAATTATCCAATAATTGCTGTTGAAGATGTTTTTGTACCTTCCATTTAAGCAACTGTTTATGTCACTGTCACCTGATGGATGAATCAGGATAACAAAGATTGGTCTACCAAAAGTGACTGCTTCTCTGGAGACCTTTCCATGAAGGACAGTAAAGTCTTACCAAAGCTGACAAGGCGATTTCTAACATGTTTCTCAAGTGCTGTTTTGAGTAGGGAACTACAAACCCATTCTGTTTTATAGTTACACCCATGGACTCATTAAATGAGGATGAAAGGTTGGCCTGGACATCTTGAAGTCAATGGAATAACATTAATTACCTCTAGTTAGTGCAGTTCTGGTATCACAGGTAGTATTAAAATTTTTTTACACCTTCTAGTGCATGTAAGCACATATATATTCAAAATGGTCTATCACAATAAGTAGCCTGACAGTCAGAAAACTGTAAAGTTTCATATCTGCATTATTTTCTTCAGGTAGTTTCACAGAGTTTTATTCACCCTTTCCTCTTCCTCCCTCTTGTAATAGAAGACAAATTGCCAAAGTATCTCCTGATCACATTCCACATATTTCTGTCAGCAGGAAAAGTAGAATTTAACAGAGAGCCTGGATAGCCAGGGTGGTCAAAACCTGTACTTCCAGGATTCAGGGATGATGGAAAAGAAACCCCTGCTTGTCCTCCACGGTGACCTTCCATCTGAGCTGTCGGGTTATCACAGATCCATCTGTAAACAAAGGATAGCAGGTTCCCTGGGCAGTGTCAGGATCACACTCAGTGTGACATGGTGTTTGGATGTTCAAAGAATCCCTCTCTCCTTGCTTTCTTTTCCAGGCTTAATAAAGGAACTGCTAAAACCTATGTAGCCTGATAAGATGACAAGACAGTCTTTTAGTGTTATTGATTGTATACAAGAGGTGGAATGATTAATTATTTCCTATAATGTTCCATGAGTGGGTTTCATCTTTTGAGAGATGTTCTTAAAATTCCATGTATGAATTCAGTTTCTTGCTGGAAACAAAAGGGTCTTCATTAGGCCAAAGGGCTAGGGTAAGCCAAATATCTTTTACCTGATAACAGCAGGGAGAGAACTTTCAGAGTGCATGATCTGAGAGGAATAAAGATGTATAACACATAAAATAAACTATGGATTGCTATCATGAGAGTGCTGTCAAAATAAACCAAGGGGACAAATTGTGTGCCTCTGAAGGCACTTCAAATCTAATAAACTTCAACCTTTCACCACCTATCTTCATGTGTGGTGGCACAGCTGACCGACTGCAGCTTTCTTTCTTTTTTTTTTTTTTTTCTCACTAAATAGAAAAACAATTTTATTACTCAGCAAAACAAGTCTCACTAACAGGTCATAAGCATTAGTATCAATTGTATGCAGTGATATACAATACATAGGATATCATGTGTTGCTATCTTCCTTATAATTATACCCACACCTGTCATATTCAATCTTAGCAAAATGTCTTAGAAACTTAATCTGTTATTAGGGCTAGCCGTAGAGGATTTGTCCTATAAGGTAGCTGAGGAATATTTTCTTCTATATTTATTCTGTGTGAAATAAACCAAGTTTAAGCCTAGAACTTAAATAAACTACATTTTTAAAATAAAGTAATTGATTAAAAAAAAAAAAAAAAAAAGAATCCAAAAGTCCTCAACTATAACCCAAAGAAGTCTGTGGTCAGCCTCACTGAAGAGGTTTCAAAAATATACTTGGGAGTGCAACTATAACAGATATAATTTATTCCAGAAGCAAACATCAGAGATGCAAATCTCATTCTCACTACGGCCTTCTTACTTGTATATGTACATGAACAGGCTGTTTTTCCTTGACAAAGTAGTAAAGGGAAGACAGTGTAAATGATTTAGATTTAGATTAGACATTAGGAAGGAGTTATTCACTATGAGGGAGGTGAACCACTGAAAGAGCTTGCCCAGAGAAGCTGTGGATGCCCCATACCTGGACGTGTTCAAGGTCAGGTTGGATGGGCCTTTGAGCAGCTTGGTCTAGTGGGAGGTGTCCCTGCCCATGGCAGGGGGATTGGAACCAGGTGATCTTTAAGGTCCCTTCCAACCCAAACCATTCTTTAATTCTATGATTCTACGATAAATCAGATCAGGATATCTTTATATAAATGAAAGGATGCTCTGTTACATGCAGACAAAAATACCTTTAGGAGAGGTTTTAGTGGGCTCTGTTCACTAATATATTAAATAAACTTTTATTATTGCTTATTCTAATTTCAGTGCGTGATGAAAGCTTCATTTACATACTGTTCCTGTTGCTCAGATGTCAAGGAGGTTATCTGGGACCTTCTGACACTTGATCAGAGTTTGCAGATGAAAGCTTGACCCTGTTGTCTAAATCTGTCGCCTCTCTGACTTTACCACCATCATTGAAACTGCCAGCAATAGTTTGTCTGTAATGAGTTTCCTTGGTGGTTTTGTTTTTGTTCACCTGTCCAATGTGAGGCCCTGTCTCTCATTTGCAGATCAGTCCCAGATATTGTATACCAGTAAATGTATCATAACAGAACAAAATAAACACCAAGGGAGGAAGAAGTTCTGATAACTTGCACAGCCCAGACAGAAACCTGGGCTCAGGCTAAGCATGCAGTGTGAGTGTTCAATGGGGTGAGAGCACTGAGATGTGGTGAGCGCTCTAACCTACTCTTCCAGGAATCTTTTCTCATCGTATACTGCTTTCATTACATAGCTCAGGCTAATATATATAGTTCTGTCT
This sequence comes from Anser brachyrhynchus, assembly GCF_964034855.1. Classification (NCBI taxonomy): domain Eukaryota; kingdom Metazoa; phylum Chordata; class Aves; order Anseriformes; family Anatidae; genus Anser; species Anser brachyrhynchus. The sequence continues at coordinate 113,376,937 of NC_137696.1, read as the reverse complement.
GAAATAGATCTTATCTTAACTCATTATCAAAGAATATTATGATTTGCATTTTTTCTATTGCTTTTAGGCTTTTAAGTTACTTTTATGTTTATCTTTTTAGTCTTGAGTTTCATGTATTCACAAGGTTTATTATTCCCTGATTAGAAGTTGATTAATACAGAAACAATGCATGGGACTATGGTTTATGAAGCAGGAAACTGTGGGTTTTGTTGACTAATTGATTCGTAGTACAAGCCATTCTGAACCATATAGTACATCTTTCACGGTGCAAAAGTAAAGGCTTAAAAGTCATAGAGTTTTCCAGGTATTGATCCTAGGTGGTAGAGGACAGGTCAGATAATAATATGTCTGGAGCACTGGACTGAAAAACATGTTGGGTCAACATAAACCTCCTTTTAATGGAAAAATAAATCTCAAACCTCTTTGTAATCCTGCAGACAAACTTCAGGTTTATTCACATATCTCAAGGGAGGGATCTAGTTATCACTGCAGTACAAATTATATTAAATAAATTATAGGGCTGATCCAAGGGATCAGTTAGAACTCGAAGTAATTAAAGGAAGCTAAAAGTAGAAACATCCTGTCCATCATCCTCCAGTGCTTTCCTAGAGACTCACTCAATGAAGTGGAATAAAAAATTCTTACTGCTATTCATTAATTCTTGAATTGTTTTGATTCACTAGTATATCTGTGTGCCAAGTAATGTAACCACAATTCCCTGTATAGATGTATTTAACTATGTAAGTAAATACCTACAACTTTTTGTATGGACTTTCTTATTCCCTCTCACTTCTCAAGAATTTTGCATGCCACTTTTCCATGGCTACGTGTGCATGCAAAATAACTCATTTACTGACTGCAACACACACTTCAGCAAGGACCAGTAGCGTTATTGTCATAGAACACATGAGAATTACAATGAAAACATTACGTTAAAATTCAAAACTATTTGAAACTCAAAACTTATTATTTTTGCATTTGATTATTGAAGATCAATCCAAACAGCTGTTTCATTGCTATATTTTAAGAATAGATTATTACTATTCTGGTGATCTGTCTGAGTTATACTTGCCCTAGAGTGAAAGTATTGATGACATTTATATCAGCTACAGACTAGTATTGATTCTCACCTATAAAGAATCTAACAAATCATGAACCATAAAATATCCTGGTAAAACAGAAAAATCTTTTTTTTTTTTTTTTAATCCAGAAATATGTTAGCTTGTTTTTGACTAAATGATTCACAACTCAAGTGAACTAGAACAGATAATCTGAACTTCACGTCACTAATAAAATATTGTGAGCCAATTAGTGAGGTATAAATAAAGTCTTTTAAAAACACATTTACAAAACTCTTCCCCACTTGTCTCCCTGCCAACACATAGGGTCCTGCATCAGATGCCCCACTAACTCCTCACACACAATAGAAAAATAAATTGGATATAGAAAGCTTCTTTCACAATATACAGAGTGGGTAAGATTCCAAAATTAACACATGTTCTTCCAAGGATTTTTTTGCCTGCCCTTTTCAACATGAGTAAAGGATGAAATTATTAAATATTTATCTATGTGATCTGAATCACATGCATATGCAAACTGGAATTGTTACAATTATATATATATATACACTTCATTTTCATAAGCTATTTAACTTCCTAGTTCCTGTAACGATTATCAGATCTCCCAGTAGGAATTGTATTTGTTATCCTAAACCTGGAAATATTTATTTATTAATGGAAGAAATCTCCATTTTATGAGTAAATGCTAAAACAAAGTCAGTTTTTTTTTTTTTTTTTAGTGTTTCTGGGAAAAGAATAGGGTCTTAAACACTAGAAATACTAAGGAATGTTGTGGTTTTGATATAATCCGGAGTCAGAACCTGAACTATCAAAAAGTATTCTCAAAAACTGAGGTTGTTGACTCATCTTGGAAGCCTGGAAGTAGAGGTACTGAGTCAGTTGCTGGCTGTGAGCATTGTTGCTGACCAGAGAGAGCCAGACAGGATTTCTTTCTTTACTGCCAAATCTGAAGCACTTAAACACAGCCTGAAACCCCAAAGACAATGGAGGAGCTTCAGTGACAAACTGCCTTTTTGAGCTGTGCAACAATAAACAGAACAGACCATGACAATTATCAGAGAAAGACAGATATGGAAGTGTGGGGAAATGAAAGGAGGTGGATGTTATTCACCTTGCTCTGACTGTTGCAGAGGAGTCACAGCTTATACAGAGGAGTGAGCCTGGGCAGAAAGGATAACATTCTGTGCAATGAAATACATTTGCGGTTTACGTAGAAGTAAGACAACAACCAGATGTCCAGAATCTTGATACTGAACCCTGGCATGAACTGTTCAAAGGCAGGTCTTTGCCTTTGGTGACAATGGCAAAGGTGAGGCAAGGGACTACAACAGTGCATGGAAAACACAGGGAGGTGTATGATCCCAGAGAGGATTTTTAAAACTGTCCATCAGAGAGGAATATTCAAAGCCACACTTAGTTTTGTGTCTTTACAGGACACAGCTTATGTCTACTGTTTGCCTTTATTGTGCATGCCACAATCTGAATTTGATGTGCATCCTGTCACCCATCTTAACTCACATGTGGCTTCTTGTCTTGTTCAGTACCTAGTAAAGAGCTAGTAGCCACTGCCTTCCAGCTCATAAGTGATGATCCTAGTTGGTGATACAATAGAAATTAATTAACATATCACTTGTATTACTAGCTCCCCATCACATAAAATTTCTCTTCTAAAAAGAAATAGATATGAAAGATACTTATTAAGAAACTTGAAACTTTATGTTATATAATATTTCATTGATACTTTTCATCTTAATATTTGAATTTCATGCCTGTGTTCACAATGTTGGCCAGAAGCAGGCTGATTTCTCTCAGTGAAGGAAAGGAAAAATGAAGTGTAATTAAGATGAAAAAGTTCCATTCAAGTAGAGTGTTTTTATTTCCATGTATACCAACAACCTTTTCTCCTCCTACTGCTTACAGCAGCAGTAATACTGAAAGCACTGATGAATAAACACTTGGGTGGCGTATTCAGTAGTTGTTGACAGGTGGTGGGAAATATAGCACTCCATAGTTCAACAGGTGCAGAAAAGTTGTAATGCTGAAAGACAGGAAAATAATCAGAATCTTGGTATTAACTCAGTATCTTGCATGTCCTGTATGTAACTTTTCTTTTCTGCTAGTAATAATCTTTATACGTAAGATGAAATACCAGAAAGTGGTTGCCTGATTTATATACTCTCCCTTCTGTGCAATTGTATGGTGTATGGGGCTTCTTGGAAATGAATATTTTGATCAATGGACCACTCGGCTTCTCTCAGGTTTCTTGTCTTAATCAGTGGAAAAAAAAACACACCCAATAGCAAAACCACATATGGAAAAATGTATACATGCCCCATACATTTACCCAGCTACTCCAAAACTAGTAATAAAAATATCATAAAAATGTACTGGGAAATGATAAATATATTCACAAAAATTATTGTTTACATTAATATTATATCAAATTCCTGAAGCTATGGAGCTGTTCCCATACTTTCAAAATTCAGTGACCAAATTGGTCGTTCATCCTGAGGCCAAGCTTTCTCGAGATTTGACACATACAACACAGTTAAGGAAAATATGGAAAAAATAAAGGTAATAAATAATTAAATAAGTAAATATGTCATTCAACTTCCCCAAAGAAGTGCAGTGGCTCTGCAGCTTCATGATCATAAAATATGTTCATTATCTTTATATTTGTCCTGATAAGAAAAATATTCCCCTCTTATGCACAAGAATCATGTGTTTTATATTTGGAATTCTTAGATCTGATAAATCAAATAGCTGTATTTACAAATTCTAAGCAAGAAGTGTTTATTCCAGGCCATGTCCAAAACAGCAAACAACTTCAGGCAAGAACAAACAATTTACTTTGTAAACAGCAACCGTGATTTGCCTGAACATTTTTATTTTTCTTTTCTGGGGATCAGACAAGTGGGTGACCCAAGTAAGAATATAGGCATGGCTATGTACGAAAGGCTAGAATAACCTTGAGAGAAAATAGCATTACATTTTTCAGTAATGAGACAATAAAATGACTGTATTCCATTGAATATTGATGGGAATATGCTCCTAGATGCCAATCAGATGCTTTGAAAGTTGTGTCCAAGGGTACTGATTCAGGTATTGTGATCCTGCTGGTGTTTTAATAGAAATGAAATACATCCAGGAGCAAAGGACAACCACTGAGGCAGTCTCTAACACAACATTTCATCATGCCCATTCTTCAGGATTTTATTGACTTTTATCAATGTATTGGCATTTTCCTTGGTGCCTTTGTTATACTCAACCAACTATTTCCCATAGTCTGTTTCACCACCTGTGAAATGAAGGGAATAATAACTCCTTTTCTATGTAATTATTTCTGTCTCTAGAATGGAGAATCAAGAAACAGGTATTTAGTGGTAGCTGATTGCTGTTTGTTCAAATCTATGAAACTACAAAGTCGCTGGACACCTGAAACTGAAGCAGGTGTTTCGTTAAACATGGATTCTGCATACAGCTTTTTGTAGCAGCTCAAGCAATATGCAGCCATTTCTCATGCTTAAGGCAGTCTCCCAGGCTTTCTAAATCCTTGTTGCTAGTACAGAAACCCCAATCAAATTGAAAAAAAAAAGGGGGGGGGGGGGGGGGGGAAGGGGGGAAGAAAAAATTTAAAAAAATTAAAAAAAGAAGGAAAGAAAAGAAAAAAATGAATCAAGAAAAAAACTCTTCAATTTTTCAGAACTATTTATTGTTGAGGTCTATTCCATATATATATATATCCATATATATCTCAAAAAATAAAAATAAACAATCTGAGGAAACATGGCCCTGATCACAGAAACTTTCTTGCACGAGAAATGGAACATCAAAATATCATGCAGATGTGACAAGAATGTCTTTCTTTTACATTTACCACTGTAAAACATGAATCCTGGTTTCTGGAGTATTTCCTCAAGCAATAGGGTCTTTTTTTTATTTCAAATTTGTAACGGTTGCAGATTCCCAATGTGCACTACAGTCCTGGCTTATCCCTTTTCCTCTCTGCCTGCAAATATTGTGGAGTAGGCATGCACTGATTTGGTTCTGCTGATTTATGTGCTACTTTGTTCTTTATCTGTTTGCACCTCACCAGTAAAATAACATCATGCTATCATTTCCAGGGTTCACAGGACCCTGTCAACACTTAGCAGTCAAAGGTCAACCAACTTCACAACTCATGGTTAAATAAGTTGAAAAATCTCACCTAGTATTCACCTCCAATACATCAAATGAAGAAAAATGGTACTGGCATTAGTAGCAAAATAACATTGCCATACAGCAGGCTGCTCTGGCTGTAGCAAAATGGCAATAGTCATTGAGACAGGAATGTCCTTGAGATACCCAGTTCTAGAAGTGGACAATGAAACTTGTGTTCGTGATTGCCATGGATTTATATCTTGCTTTGTTCTTTATCTGTTTATAAGTATCCAGGAGAGCCATCTACATGTTGTTATCTTTCTTTCATCTTCTGAGCTGTCTGTGACCAGTTCATCTTTCCCTGACATTATCTCTCTGCCCTGTAAGCCCTTCAGTGTAAGTTTCCTACAGCCATTTACAAGTTCAGGGAACCCTGGCAATCCTTAACAGCCAAGTAGCAAAAAACTTGCTTTAAATAGTATAAATAAATCCACCTGATATCTCCTAGTGCATACTTCTTTGTGTGTACGTGTATAATAGATCTACATAGAATTGGCTGCATTAAAGGCATTAACCTCAAAAGGATTTCATTTCCAGGTATCTGTGCCATTGCTGTTCCAAAGTTTCATGGTTGTTCCTGACAGACGTTGTTATCCTGAAAAAGTTATTTCAAATGTAAAATAATAATAATAATAATAAAAAGACATTATATTGAAGACAATTCTGGAAGTTTATATATTATGTTAACTATCTGGAATATCTTTTCCTCTTGTTCTCATCGCTACAACAATTTTGAAGTTTTTAAACTAACTAGTACATATCTTTCAGATTTTAGTTTTTACAGCTCTCTTCCTCATCATCTGTCTTTTAAATTGGAAAAACTTAAAAATTTTGAAAATTGTCTTTTAAATTGGAAGGTAGATATAAAAAGAAAAGAGTTGGAAACAAAGCAAAATATAGCAAAATATTACTGCATGTTCATCTAAATAATTACGTTTTAATTTTTTCAATTAGTTCATTTAAAAAAATATAAATCAGAAAACAGACCACAGGAAAAGAAAAACAAACAAACAAAATAGGCATTTTCAATGAAAAGGACATTTTGATACAAAAATTTCAAACAACCAGGTCAAAATATTTAGGCTCTGTTCATCTGTTATGAGAAACTCTTTTAGCATCTACTACTAATCATGGCTTGGCTGTTCTGTGTGCATATTCTTTTAATAAGAAGCCCAGAGGACAGATCCCAGGCTGTTGCTGAATAATACAGGGAGAGAAAGCATCAGTGGGCTGACCAGCCTACAGCTAGTTTGAAGGGTAATCTGAAATTAATAATCTTCAGATGTATGTGACAGTACGTGACTCGGTAGAGTACTCTGCCCAGCTGCAGTACTGTTGGTGGCTCTAGGCTTTCCATGTACACATCCTAAAATAATATTCTAAAGATTAGATCAGTAGGCCATAATAATTCACGATGACCAAGGAACACTATTTTTCATAAAGGAAAGAGAAATATTTGAAGAAGAGTTTTCCAGCACTAAAATCTCTCCACAACCAAAGATTTAACAGGGCAAAGAAAGAAGCTTAAGATATTCTTTCTGACAGGTCTCTCTACTGATTAAAAATTACAGAACGAAAATCCTAGTCAAGTAACTTGCAGATATAAAATCATACTTGATCCTTTAAAATGTCTTAATTTACAGAACAAAGCACTTGGTTCTGAATGCCTTATTTATTCTGTGATTCACTGTAACATGCTGGACTACAATGACCTTTCTGGTAACTTCTGTTTTGACTGTGCTACCAGTCCTTCCCCTCCTTGTCGCATTTGTATGCTTACCAACTTGTGAACTGCAATATTTGAATACTAAGGCTTCAGAATATTAAGGATATGCAAAAATGTAATGAATCTGTCTGTTTGGATCTGCATGCATGTGTTGAGAAGGCCAATAAACCAACAAGTCATTCTTTAAAACTCCCACAGTGTGGGAAATTCACTGGTGGCAAACGTCAGCATGATATTTGAGATACATTCAGACTCTGGTATGAAACTGCTGTTTCTCTAAAGACTGTTTGAGTCTTCTTAGCATTGCTAATGATCTATTGCCTTCATTATCTGCCCAGTTATTCCCTCTATGAAAATCTTTCAGTTGCTGCCATCTTTTCTTATATAAAATTGTGTACAAATACAATAAAATTGTCTCCAGTCAGACTGGCATAACACAGTTTATCTGTAAGAGACAGCAAGAGGTATTATAATAATTTACTCTGTGATGCCCTTCACCTTTTATTGTGTTAGGACACTTATACTGAACAATTTTTTAATGAGTCACCAGGGCTATTTTGCCAATGGGACTAGGGGATAGATATATGCATATAAAGACACCTAAATCAGCACTGTGGATTCATTTATAGATTAAAAAAAAAAAAAGTCTGACAGTGCTATTTTGTCCCTAATTTGAGTAGCAATGGCTAGCAGCTACTCAGGTAGAGTCATAAGTATTTTATGTAGGAACAGATGATATTTGTGTTATCTGTACTCAGTACCTTCTTTGTACATGAATGAGCAAACTAGGTTTAAATTTTAACATTCATTATGTGTCCTAAACCTATACATCTTGTCTTTATTGAAACCTGGATTTCAAGTAGGAAGTAGGAAAAAAAAAAAAAAGGGACTAAAACCAGACATGGAGTGTATTACTTTGGAAACTGAGAACAGGTAAAATATATCTGGTAAGGCAAGTTAGTAACTACACTGACAGCAAATACAACGAATCCTCATTAAAAGGGTAAAAGAGATTAAAAAAAAAAAAAAGTAATGTATCTAAAACCTCTTTCATTTACGCTTAGAGCACAATTTTACAGAAAGTCTACTCTTTATATGCACATTAATGAATATTTAGAGCTTGCTGCAGTGATTTGTTTATATCAAGAATTTTTTTTTTTTTTGGCAGTGAAACCATTGAAAAAAAAAATCAAAACCAAACCAAAACAAAAAACCACCACTAGATACTCTAGCAAAACCACTTTCTACATCCCAAATCAACCAACCAGGGAACAAAGCTATGCCATGTGCTTTCCATAGCAGGACATGTAGGATGCAGTTTCAGAACTTACACTGAGAGCTTGCAAACAATGTGTATAGCAGATTTGTTTGCATAACAGAATCGTTAAACAATTCTCAACTTTGAGTGAATTTACATGAATCAATCTGTTCATAAACAAGATCATAGTCTTTAGATCAGTTTTTGTTCTCAGACTGACCTCCTCCCTCTGCCCTGTTTATGCAACTATGCTATTATGCAACTATGCCATTAGCTGGTGTCCAAGCACACATATGGTGTGCTTGGTTATGTGCTTGGTTCTCTGTAAAACTGAGGTCATTTTTGCTGTGGGAGGAGAATATTGTCAAAAATAATAATTAAAATTAAAAATAATAGGACAGTTTTCCATAATGTGGGAGGCAGATTCATTAAACCCAATTTTCTGAATCTAGACAGTCCTGTAATGCTGGGGATAAAAGACCTTTTGTTGCCTTTTGAATTGTAATCCTTAACCCTGCAGAGGTTCTGAATTTGAAAATAGCTCAAGATATGGAATAAGGTGACATTCAGGGCCCCACACAATGCAGTTTAGAGGCCAGGTAAATGACTATGTTTGTGTGGACATTTTCTGTTCTCCATTTCTGTCAAATGAACTGTGTCAAGAAAAGAAAATATCAAATCACATTTATCATTCAGAAGCAGACAACTACCCTTTTAGAAACACATCGGTCCATTTCAGGATCCAGGTTTATACTCATTGCTTCCAACAAAACCAAAGAGCAACTTGCCTTTATTGCTAACACCTCTGAGATATACCTCTAGACCTTTTGGCTAGTCCTAGCTTTACGATTTTCAGCTAGTAACGGCCACACATTTTTATTTTATTTTTTTTCCAATTGTTCCACAGTATTAAGCTGCAGATTATCTTTGGCCAAGTGCACAAACAAAGTTTTCATATATTTATAAATCCAGAAAAAGTACCTAGACCTTGAGGCCTCCGACAAATCTGAATTTTAACAGTATGTCAGTTATTACTTTTAAAAAAGACTGCTGATTACTTCATAAGTTTTCAGAAAGTAGGAAGTTCTCTTTATAAATGTATACCTCCCTCACCCTGACAGGCAGAACTTGCACTGTGGAGCTATTAATCTTAATCTGTTACTCCTACTTCTTATTTACTGAGAAAAATTAATCTCCTCTGCGAAGTTCCTTGCATTACTTAGGTAGTTTCCTGAAAAGCAACATGTATTCCTGGTAGTTCAAGATGACTGGAAAAGAGTTAGAACAAGGTCCATTATACAAGTAAGAGGAAATCAATTGTAACTTAGTAAATTATGAAGATTACATCTGAAGAAAAATGTGGGAAGCGTTAAGTAATTGCAATATATGAAAGAGCAAATCAGCAAGCCATTAATGAGTGCTGGGGCCCATGATATGGAAATTAAGGTGTGTAGCCCTATGCACAGTGTAACCTGAACGTTGGCAGAGGAAATTACACCTAGATGGTGCATCAAAATTTATTGAACAGCAAGGGCTGAAGATAAAACTCTAATGAAATCACTGGGATGGACCTTAAATCAGGTATAAAGACACGGGGAAGCATGAGGTTCATTTGTGTCTCTTTCAGGCATACTTAGAATTTGACCTTCCAGACCTGACCAGGCAGAAGCAGATGATTTAATTCCTAAGAAAATATTTTCAATTTTTACCACCTGAAGTACTGCAATGACAAAATGAACTTCCCTTAAACAAAAGCCTGTTTTGTGGCCTACCACAACAAAAATATACTGCTGCCTCCATGGAATTAAACTAGTTCAAACACAGCAAAAGTAACAAAACATATCCTAATATTCAGTAAAGAAAGAAAATGAAAATTAAATAAATTACTTCTATATATTTGATTGTAGAAAGCTAAGAAAGTTCTAGGTGAATAAATTTATCAGAGAAGTGTAACATTAAATGCAATCAAAATACCTTAATTCCCAAGAAAAATCCCAATTGGCACAAGCATATCAGATGTGCAACTTATTCAACACTGATATTTTAAAATCCATTGATTTCAACATCAAAATCATTGGTTTTACAGAGCCTAGCTCCAAATTATTATGTGAGTAGAAAGGCTAGAAAATTATTCCCATTGTGAAAACTTCTGTTATACTTCCAAGCTACGTGTGGTTTGAGTGCACAGCACCCATTTCATCCATGATCAGCTGAATACACAGCTTCATCTGTCATAAACCGGTTGTCAGCTTGTTGACGTCAGATCAGGAGTATTGTGGCTCATTTTTCCAAAAGAAATGTCAGCTGTTTGCTGAAGCAGGGAAGTTGATAAAAATTATTTTGGTGGAATTAACACCAAGGCTGTAAGTGAGCATAGCTTCGACATCCTACGTTTTTGCAAAACATGACTTTGATCCACAATAGGACAATCAAGACTGAAATGAAGTATGATTTGACATGTACACAAGGACAAAACAGATGCCTAACAGCTTACATATGGTGCAGAATTCTTTTAAGAAAATCAGAGTGAAGATGTTGTTTGCAACTTTTTAGGTTTAGAAAGCCAGTGTTTTAAATCAATTAGAAAAAAATTCTACTTTTGGAATAACTTGTGACTGTGATTTATTTTTTGTGACTGTGATTTATTTTTCCACTTTGAAAAGAAGATAAGTGAAATAGACATTTGCTCATTTGACCGTGTCACCACTCATGCTTTGTGAGACAGAGAACTAAAACCCTGAAAAAATCTCCATAGTTTATTCTTACGTTATCTTTCCTGTCATAAGAGATTACTTATGTGACACTAAAATTGCCATGTATAGAAATGACATGTAATGAATTTGTTTTTATAAAGCCTCATAACATTGGGAGGTTACATCTCTATTTTATAACTGGAAAATACTGGCATAAAATAAGTTCAAGAGCTTACTTTCAGAAACATATCGATGCCCACAAACAGCAAGGGGACTGAACTTTTTTCCTGATTCCTAAATCTGTTCGCTCTCCACAAGACCAAAGTCATTCATGAGTTCTTAGCCTTAATATTCTTTATTCTTCAACATTTTAATTTTACTGGCATAAAAAACACATTTACTGAGCTCCACTATGTAATTTTACACAGTCTGTGTGAAGTATATATATGCTGATTTCAGATTTGTTGTAGCAGTTGATTCTCTCTTGTCTGGTAACTGTGGTGGTCCCAATGTCTGCAAGCAGAGAAGCAACAAGTCCATTTCCCACACCTACAGAGTCCATAGTATAAGTGCAGGGTTTTTACATGGTCCAGCCTTGACCACAGATACTTGATTGAGTCCTGTACAGATCTGTCCTGTAATAAAATGCATTGCTGTTTGTGCTTTTCTTGGGAGATAATAATTTCAAAGTTGTGTTACTACCGGGTGGTATTAAGTTGATTGGTTGTGTTCAGCCCTGAAAACCATAGTGGAAAAACCTTCAAATGGAACAGAGCCTATATGAAGTTAAAATAAAATTGCAACAAAGTCACACATTGGGAATGAGTGCTCAAGAAGAGCAAATTGGGAATGATAACAGTGGATGAATAATAACTCTATTAACAGAAAACAGGCATTCTAGGACTGATTTCAATTTGGCATTACTGAGCCACCACTGTTACTAGGGATAATCCCTTTTCCTAAACAATCTTTACAATATACCAACTAACAAATCACTTATTCATCAATATTGAAGGCGCTATTTCCTTAGAAGTTATGCCATTTGTGTACATACATCACACATATATTATTGTTTGTTTAACTAAATCTCTGTGGCTTTAGGATTTTCAGCATATGATTTACCTCTTCACTGATCATTGGCTTGTTACAATGTAGAGCCAACTAACGAGTGTTTCATACAGAACAACCCTAGTAAACGTCCTTTCTGCACGTCAGAGTAGGCCAAGATTATTTCCATTATTACAGCCATGTGAGTGACCTTTCCCAAGGCACACATCACACTGATGCACATCTCAGTGAACTGCAGGGAGATGTTAATTTATGACATATTTAGAAAATCATTGCAGTTCTTGAACATCAGAAAGTGTTTACTGGCTTACATATGGGTCTTGGTCTTTATTTATAAAAAGATAGAAGGTTTTTCATAAACATAGCTACATAACTCTAATATGCCACGCTATAGTTCCCAACATGTGTGAAAATATGAATGAGATGCATAGACGAACTGGATAGGCAAGACAATACTTCTAGGTTAGATGCATATTACAGTTAAAAACAGTGACTCATTTTTCAGTCACAGCTATTGATACTATGCATTATTTATCACTGACCCCTTTGAAATGGTCCCTCCAGAGTATTATGCCGTGGTAAATTATCTCATTTTTTTTTCAGAATCATCTAATAGGACATTAAAGATGTCTGAATGGAAGCAAGCACATGAAAAAGAGAATGGCATATACTTCCTATGTGTTTTATGTAAGAACCAAGGCTTATTCACATCTCAGTGCTTATCAGAAGCACAAACATCTAGTTACCTTAATTTTCATAAGGATTAAGCTCCTAAAGACTATTTACCTTATAAATTCATGTTTCTACAAAAGGTTATGGGAAAACTCCCTACTCTTCCCTCCTGCAGGCGAGCTCTCTGTCATTTATATTATTAAGCTATTCCCCTCAGGAAATTCTCATTTTGTACTATGCAATCCATGAGAGAATGAAGGCAAGCCAGTGCAAAACCAGGGAAGGCAGCATTAACATTCCCTTTACTCTAAGTGGAGGAGAAAAATCTGAACCATTTGCATTTGACATGATCACCCACATCAATTTCTACAGTTTATTGATGTATTTTCCTGTTGTCTTCCTAATTCAGTTTTAGTGACATTTGCTCAGCTATCAGGCTTTACCACTTCCTCTGTTCACTTGAATTTAATTTTTAATAAATGTTCTTTCTTTCTCCAAGTCTTTTAATTTGATATCTGTTGTTTAAATTAACAGATCTAGAGATCAGCAGTCACTGGAACATTTACAACTGGCTCTTCACGTTAGGTGGTAAATTTAACACATTTCTAAGTAAATTTGCTAATCATTAATTATTTTCATAGTTAAAAAACTCTTCTCTCTTTCCTTCCTTCCTTCCTTCCTTCCTTCCTTCCTTCCTTCCTTCCTTCCTTCCTTCCTTCCTTCCTTCCTTTCTTTTTCTTTCTTTCTTTCTTTCTTTCTTTCTTTCTTTCTTTCTTTCTTTCTTTCTTTCTTTCTTTCTTTCTTTCTTTCTTTCTTTTTCTTTCTTTTTTTCTTTCTTTCTTTCTTTCTTTCTTTCTTTCTTTCTTTCTTTCTTT